>NC_135411.1:24063014-24363014 GCF_051991245.1 Festucalex cinctus | reverse complement strand
CCTGATAGAGTGCCAGAGGAGAACATGTTTGAGCTCATTGGAATGTACATTATAGTTTTTAGATGAATATGGCAAGTATTTGAAGACTCACTGTGCCGCTCCTGGAGTAAGATAATTTATTTAGTAAAATTATTTATTTATTTTGGGGGGGAAGAAAAATATTTAGTGTGATAGAAATACACTAAGATTTGCTTTCTCTTTCTTTCTTTCTTTCTTTCTTTCTTTCTTTCTTTCTTTCTTTCTTTCTTTCTTTCTTTCGCCTCTAAAATGTAGAGGCATGTTTTGCCAGGCGCCTGATTAGTACAGTATGAATAATACATGTATACAATGATTGTTGTTTTGCCTGATTCACACTCCATACCAGTAGGAGGCGGTGGTGCTTAGAAACGTTATTTGCCAACCTATAACAAACGTCACCAGAAGAAGGGTGGATTTCCTTGCACGTTCTCTACAAAACTAATAAACAAAAGAACTTCCCGAATTATTGCTGAACAGATCGAAGCCTTGACTCAGTATATCCATCACTCCTTTGCTTACTCATTAAGTCTTCGTAGTCGGATAAACTCGTCTCGGTGAGGTCTGAAACTCTCCATGCTATCTTACTTAGTTTACTATAGCTCGCTAGCCGCTAACAAAGGGAGATTAGAAACTCGTTTGTTCGTGGCACATCGCTAAACATAAAATCGTTTGTGAACGTGTTGGGATTATTACGTGCCGATGTGTGCAAAATAGACAGCAGAGTACGCCGAGGAACTTCGTGGGACCAAAGAAGAGAGCAAATGTCAACTAGGGCGATGCTTTCAAGGAGTCCCCAGTTGTGCAAATCACAGCAGGTTTGTACTCTCTCTCTCTCTCTCTCTCTCTCTCTCGTAATGTTTTTTTTTTTTTTTAAACAAATATTCCAGCGGTAGAACGAAAACAAAATAACTTAGCATGACGTCACTATGGCGTAATATCGTGTCACAACGCGTTTGCCATCTCGGCGTGGAAATTATGTCATGTTCATAATTTTTTCTGCTCATAAAGAAGTCATTTGGAGTTATAGTAAAAATACCAATAATCCAGCGGTAGAACTAAAACAAAATAATTGTTAGCATGACGTCACTATGGCGTAATTTACGCGTCACAACGCGTTTGCCATCTCGGCGTGGAAATTATGTCACGTTCATAATTTTTCTGATAAAGAAATCATTTGGAGTTATAGTAAAATAACCATTACAAGTAAATCTTTATACAATAAGGTCTGGATTGAAAGAGGCATAATTTATGTTTCGGATTTATTGAACGAAAGACAAAAACTCAAAACGTCTTCTCTTATGATCAGAGGTATTTATTTATTCATTAAAAACTATACAAATCAGCAATCAGCATGTTAGGAATACACTTTGTTGCTATAATAAAATTTATTCTCAAGAAAAATAAATTACATAAATTGGCGTAGAACATGGTTATGCCCCTTTCAATTCTGCATTTCAAATAAATTAAAAGAGCTTTAATTTAAAATCCTGCATATCATTTATCCTTGCAATAATTAACTTTCCAAATTTACTGACATAGATGATGAATGCATCTTTTGTAGAAATTAATCAAAAACAGTTTTACATTTATTTTGGAATTGCCCTGCATCATCAAAATTTTGGAACGATTTTGAAAAATATTTATGTGAGAAGACTAGACATATTCATCCATCCATCCATTTTCTTGACCGCTTATTCCTCACAAGGGTCGCGGGGGTTGCTGGCGCCTATCTCAGCTGGCTCTGGGCAGCAGGCGGGGGACACCCTGGACTGGTTGCCAGCCAATCGCAGTAGACATATTCAAAGGTGTAATTATAAATTTTATTCATGATGAAAAATCTTTATCCAAGTTTGGTATCAATCTTATGCTCTTATTCTGCAATTTTTACTTACACAAAATAAGAATTTACAAATCCCAGACAAATTTATATATATTTCTTGCAAGAAAAGTGCATATACATTGAAAATCCATAGTGTTGAAAATGTGTTGTGCCTTGGGTTTTTTTTTTTTTTATCTTATTATTTTTATAGGTATTATGAATCAATATCAGGCTTGAAAAGGAAAATTGATTTGATATGATTATTCGATTTTTTGTTTTAAACCGTTACCCAGCCCTAACTTTTATACTTTTAAGTAGTTAAAAAAAAAAAGCTTGCATTGATACTTCTCCGAAAGTCTTTTTCAATTCTAATGTCTATACTTCTTCTTGAGTATTTAACATGAATATTTCTGACACATATGATTTGCCTGGCAGATGAAGACAAAGACCAGGACGACGGCGAGCAGTCTGAGGAGAAGTTGGAAGAAGATGATGACAACGAAGATGAGAAGTTGGAGGAAGATGATGACAACGAAGATGAAGAGTTCGAGGAAGATGATAACGAAGTTATCAAAGAATAAAGAATAAAGTCAAAGAATAAACAAATTGTGTGGTCTTCCACACACAAGGTGGCCGGACACTACGTGCCTCCGCCAATTCCAAGACCCGCCAACGGCTTACGCCATTGCCAGAATCAGTAGCCCCGTCACCGCCTTCAACTTTTTTTTTCCGGACGACATCATTGAGCAGATTGTGATCCACGCTTACGGCTGCTGATCCTGGCAGGTCTGTACAGATCCAAACATGAGGCAATGGTGGACCTGTGGAACAAGGACACCGGATGTCCCATCTTCGAGGACACCATGTCGTTTCCGAGGTTCAGTTTCATTAACCGCACCCTGCGGTTCGCCGAAAAGCTGCACAGGTCTACACTCGACGGTGTTTGGCCAAAATGGAACAGCCTCCTCTCGAAGATGTTTAACCCCGGTAGGGACATTTGCGTGGATGTGCAGCTGATCCCCTTTAACTCATTAGCTCCCAAAAACGTATAAATACGTCATTTTAAATGTTTTAAGTGTCCCAAAGACGTATTTATACGTTTTTTTTTTTTTTTTTTTTTTTTTTTTTTTATGCCAGAGCATAGAGAAGGCTTTGATGCAGTCTCTCTACTGCAGAAAATGGTTGAGTGGCAGCAGAGTATAAGAGATCAACCAGGCCATGTTAAAACAAGCTGATTTCCCCACAGTTCTAAGCAGAATTGTGAAAAACGATGAAACTTAGCTATATGTTCTATTGCTAATTGCTGCACAGTGGAAACAGATAGGAATATACTTTTTTTCCCCCTGATAAAAGAAGAGACTCTAATCTCTCTTTTGGTATGTTCCATATCTTTATAGCAAACGAACATAATATTTCGCGGGCCTTGAAAAATCAGTCAAAATCCAGGAAAACACTTAAGTGAAAATGGTTGGGAGTGAATGAGTTAAAGGCCACTGCTCATTCAAAGTGTACATGCCGTCGAAACCTAACAAATCTGGGATAAAGGTCTGGACGCGCTGTGACGTGGCAACCTCCTATGCTTGGAATTTGGAGGTTTATACGGGGACGTCTCCAGGAGGACAGCGGAAGGCCAGTATCGGCATGCAAGTGGTGTTGGGGCTGTGCGACGCTTTGGAGGGTCACACAGTGACGACAGACAAGTATTTCACGTCCTTCCCCCTGGCTGCGGAGCTCCAAAAGAAAAAATTAGCCTTTGTCGGGGCCATCCGTAAAACTGAAGAAGAGCTTCCCCCGCAGTTATTCAGGATAACTAATAGGCAGCCGCTTACCAGGTGAGTTTTCCTCTCATCTGGACAGCACTTGGACTTGCATTTTTATGTATGAAAAGTGCTATATGAATACAGTTTGATTTTCTTTGCTTTCATTCCAGCTCATTTGGCTTCACACGAGACATGTGTGTCGTGTCTTACTTTCCCCAAAAAGGCCAAAATGTTCTGGTACTGAGCTCAAGGCACCGTGAGCCGGAGGTGGCTGACAGTAAAGACAAAACACCTAAAATAATTGTAGATTACAACAAATGCAAGGGTGCAGTTGATCAGCTGGACAAGGTAAGCACAAGTATAGTTTTTGTAAAAAATAAAATAAAATAAAAAATATACACTTGGAGTGTCAGGTGGTTAATATTTTTTTAATCGTAATTAATCGCATGACTTCAAAAGTGAACTCACGATAAATCGCACATTTTATATCCATTCTAAATGTACAATAAATTTTTTTTTCCCAAGTTCAAACTCTTGTTAGCATAAAAAAAAAAAAGTTAAACTAATGGAAATATGGCCGCATCTTTTAGTCATTGATACATTGAGTTAAAATTAACTTATCCATTTCCATGCGATGTTATGTTCAATAATTATAGATGAACTGAATCTACCAAATGACAGAATAGACTCCCAACTTTTTGCCTCGTCCGGTTCTTTTATAATTGACAGTAGAAAAAAAAAAAGTAGGTTGCACAAAATATAGCCATTACTCCCATGGACTCTGAAACTGTGTTTATTTCGTATAAAATGGAGCAATGATGTCATGTACTGGCAGTTGGGCATCAGTAAAGTTGTTTCCAAGTTTGTCATTTACTGTGGAGCATAATCAGATTCTCTCCCATCTATCCCTATTTAGAAAATATATAACTGACAAGTATACATGTCAAAGGAAACAAAAAAGATGTACTGTAAAAAAAACATGATTGGTTTGTGTGTAGGTCATTTTTCTAGACGGCATAATTGCATTTGTAAGATGTTGGTGACAGCTCAGTGCATTATTTTTTTTATATTTAGAGCTATCTAGTTTTTAACACGACGTACAGTACTTGTGAAATCTGCACATTTTTAAAATTGTAAAATACAACTTGGCACCAGTCTCCACGAATATATGCATTCTTATTAAATTTATTACTCCTAAATTTTGATGTGGACGTGTCTGCTGCATTATGACTGGAATTCCCCTAGTACAGGGGCGGTCATTGATTGTGTGTTTAAAAATTTATTTATTTTTTTTAAATTTAAAAACGGAACTTTAAATTAACGCACTAATTTATATATATATATATATATATATATATATATATATATATATATATATATATATATATATATATATATATATACATACATACATACAAATAATAAAATCATATAAAATTATATATTTATTATTATTTATTTCCAAGTAAGGGGCGGTCATTGATTGATTGTGAGTTTAAAAAAAAATAAAAAAGAATTAAAAAAGGAACTTTAAATTAACTCAAAATAAATCTTATATAAATAACTAATCATAAATATATAATTTTATATAATTTTATTATTTGTATGTATGTATGTATATATATATATATATATATATATATATATATATATATATATAAAATTAGTGCGTTAATTTAAAGTTCCGTTTTTAAATTTTTTTAAATTTTATTTTTTTTAAACACACAATCAATGACCGCCCCTGTACTAGGGGAATTCCAGTCATAATGCAGCAGACACGTCCACATCAAAATTTAGGCGTAATAAATTTTATAAGAATGCATATATTTGTGGAGACTGGGGTCTGGTAGTATTTTACAATTTTAAAAATGTGCCGAATTTCACAAGTACTGTATTATATTTATTTTGATAAGCGGTCCAAATAATGGATGTTCGTTTTTTGTGTTTTGTGCAGGCATGTGGCACCTACTCTTGCCGCCATCGAGCGCAGAAGTGGCCCATGTCCCTCTTTTATCACATGATGGATGTCTCGTGCTATAATGCATTTGTGTTGTTCACACACGTGGACCCCGAGTGGAATGACAACAAATTATTCAAACGACGGCTGTTTTTGGAGGAAGTTGCCAACGCTCTGGTTTCACCAAAAACAATACGAAACGGGCGAAGGAGCCCTGAAGACGCCCCGGAGGAGGTGCCAGCCATAAAACGGAGACAATGTGGCCATTGTCCAACGCCACTCAGAGCTTCAAAGTCTTGTTCTTCTTGTGGGATTCCTTTATGCCGCAAACATATAAAGTGCACGTGTTTGAATTGTTAAAAAAGAAAAAAAGTTGTCTTATTCACATAAATTCTGTTTCAATCTACATTCTTCGTTAAGACTTTTTGAAATGTTTAAGATGACATTTTCCACTTTGATAGAGTCAGTATATAATATATATACAGCATAGTACATAATAGTTATAGTCATAAGTTTATACACAATACTGCTTTTATTGTCCATAGAGGGCACATCGCTGGATAGGTATGATGCCACTGAGCATTTTGAGTGTTTGAAAGAAAGAAATAGTTATAAATGACTTGGTTATCACACCTCAAAAGCACAGCCTCCAAGGGTCAAAAAAAGGGGAGGAATATTCCCAAACTGCCATTGTAAAAAAAAAAAAAAAAATGGCATGCACAGAAAATTTTGTTTTGATGTTTTCCAAAGCTCTGTCATATGAACTATTCCAATTTAATGTTGTTTTAATGTTTGCAATGTGCGCTAAAAATAGTGTGACAGTTAACGTCTAGACATTTATTTACATACATTATATGAAACGATTAAATCAGTCTGCAAATTTTACATTTCAAATGTGGGACGTGCTGCATGTTGATTGAATGAACCAGGTAGACAGCCAACCACTAGGGGGCGAACTCATGGTTGGCTGCCTAAGTACTTGGCCAACAAAGATTCTGATTCTGTTTCTGATAACGGTGCACGTACGTATGATGGATAAGATTGTTTATCAGACATCTTGCTTGTACAGTTTCCATTTGTCCTGCCTGATGTGCTTCTAGCCTCTGAGTATCCGAAGTGTTCTGTCGATTTGACTAATATTTTTAAAGTGCAATGTTAACTTCATTACGCTATTATCTAGTTATTAGAGGTGGGAATCTTGGGGCACCTCACGATTCGATTGCGATTACGATTCAGAGGCTACGATTCGATTATAAAACGATTATTGATTTCCTCCCCAGGCAGCAGAAAAAAACCAATGTATTTTTGTGCTTTTAATGTTTCGTACATTAGTTACAAAAATAGTACAAAAGTCCTCTCAGGCCTACATAAACTACTATTTCAGTATCAAGTTAACAGTTCAAAACAGTAAATAAAATACTCAAGTCCTCATTCTGTAACAACAGCTTTTAAGTATATTCAGTCTTCAACAGAATAAAACATAGCATTGAGCAAAAATATATTATTTTTATCCACTCAAAAGTGCACTGAGATATAAATGAAAGACAATGTGAACTACTACTTCAATACAAATGCCTAAAAAAAAAAAAAAAAGTGCTTTCCTGCTTTTTAAGTTGTGTAAAGATGAACATGTAAACATTAAAGTTTCTCAGAGGTACAAAAAAAAACCCTCAAGTGCTTTTCTGCTTTTTAACTTGTGTAAACATGAACGTGTAAACATTAAAGGGATCGTTCGGCTTTTTTAACATGAATCTCAATTTGATCCTCACCTCCCGTGTGTGCGATCAGCACTGACTTCTTTCTGACAGCGTTCGGTGACACGCGTTCATGTTCGACGTTGGACGAGAGGAAAATAGTCCAGCAAGCTGGCTGGGGTCTCGGAAATAAAGCGTTTTTCTTCTAAAAAAAACTATTTGTTTTCAAAAGCGTGATACAGTTCCACCACAATACTCTTTTCTGAATAAAGTCAGACGCCATTACCGCCAGCCACTACTTTTCTGTTCGTTCGTATCACTGCGCGGCGCCCTGTCGAACGCTAACCGACGCACTGCAGCCAGCTAGCTGATACTTCCGCCTGAAGTTGTTTGCCTTTTCGGAGCAGGTCTGATCTCACGAAGAGGTGGGTTGGTCAGCTCAGCCATGCTTGTTGTTGTTTTGAATGTCGAGGCGTGAGTTGTGGATGTGTACTCTCGGTCCGTCCCATTAAGCGTCCCGAAGACCGCGCGCGCTACTGCGTTTCAGTTCCGCGTACTTTTCGCTCCGGTCCACTTTTAGTTTCGGTTCCCTTGGCATATTTATATAATCGGAATTTGGACTTTTGTGAATCGTTCTCGATTGTTCCACGGCCGAATCGTGAATAATCTAAGAATCGGAAATTTTGCACACCTCTACTAGTTATAGCATTTTTTTTTTTCAATCTTCACTCACTTGGGGTTTTGTGGAACGCGCATGCTCGGTAGCACCGGAATCGACAGAACTGGCGAACTTAGGGTTAATTTACCAACCGAGTACGTACTGCGGTCAGGCCAGCCGCCACTCGAAAAGACGAAGTAAAGCCAGCCGCCCCAACGATTGTTAATACTGTGCATTACGGTAACGTGCCGACGTGCCCCTGCGTTGGCCACCTTCAAAATAAAAGCTGAGCAACACCTGGTTTATGGTTTAAAATAAAGAATCATAAAAAACAACGGTTTGTTATTCCAGAACCAGACCAGTTCTGAGGGACACTACACCACCCCAGGTATCCAACCAAAGTACTTTCAACAAAATCTGATGTTGCATTTCAAAATAAAACTGTTTTGAAAAATTTATTTTCTGACATTAATCCCTGTTTTCAAAAAATCATTAAAAATTCATGGTTTGTTATCCCAGGACCAGACCAGTTCTAGGGGACACTACACCACCCCAGGTATCCAACCAAACTACTTTGAACAAAATCTGATGTTGCATTTCAAAATAAAACTCATTTGAAAAGTTACATTTTGACTATAATCCCTGATTTCAAAAAATCATTAAAAATTCATGGTTTGTTATCCCAGGACCAGACCAGTTCTGAGGGACAGTACACCACCCCAGGTATCCAACCAAACTACTTTGAACAAAATCTGATGTTGCATTTCAAAATAAAACTCATTTGAAAATTTTAATCTCAACTATAATCCCAGATTTCAAAAAATCATTAAAAATTCATGGTTTGTTATCCCAGGACCAGACCAGTTCTGATGGACACTACAGCACCCCAGGTATCCAGCCAAACTACTTTGAACAAAATCTGATGTTGCATTTCAAAATAAAACTCATTTGAAAAGTTACATTTTGACTATAATCCCTGATTTCAAAAAATCATTAAAAATTCATGGTTTGTTATCCCAGGACCAGACCAGTTCTGAGGGACAGTACACCACCCCAGGTATCCAGCCAAAGTACTTTGAACAAAATCTGATGTTGCATTTCAAAATAAAACTCATTTGAAAAGTTACATCTCGACTATAATCCCTGATTTCAAAAAATCATTAAAAATTCATGGTTTGTTATCCCAGGACCAGACCAGTTCTAGGGGACACTACACCACCCCAGGTATCCAACCAAACTACTTTGAACAAAATCTGATGTTGCATTTCAAAATAAAACTCATTTGAAAATTTAAATCTCGACTATTATTGCTGATTCAAAAATTTTGAAATGCAACATCAGGTTTTGTTCAAAGTACTTTGGTTGGATACCTGGGGTGGTGTAGTGTCCCTCAGAACTGGTCTGGTCCTGGGATAACAAACCATGAATTTTTAATGATTTTTTGAAATCAGCAATAATAGTCGAGATTTAAATTTTCAAATGAGTTTTATTTTGAAATGCAACATCAGATTTTGTTCAAAGTACTTTGGCGGGATACCTGTCTCTGGTGTAGTGTCCCTTAGAACTGGTTTGTTCCTGGGATAACAAACCATGAATTTTTAATGATTTTTTGAAATCAGGGATTATTGTCACGCCGCCACCAGAGTGGCGGGTCATGCTTTTATTTCACAGTCAGGTTCCTGTTTTATTTTGAAGTCATTAACCACCCTCTCACCTCAGGTCACTTGCCCTTCCTCCTGCACAGTAATCACCGGTCCACGCCCATGATTGTTTCCACCTGCTCCCAATCAACCCGGACATAAAAGCCACCTGCATTCTCCCCTCCGTTGCCGAAGTGTCACATCTCAGTGCATGGAAGCGTCCTCACAGTCCTTGTTCCACAGTCCTTGTTCGATGTCTTGCCTTGCTTTGTCTTGCGCCCTTAGTTTGCCCCTTGTTTTCCTCCCTAGCGGAGCGCCTTTAGTTGTCCCTGTTTTTGAGTGCCCTTGTTTATTCTCCAGTTTGGAGCTCTTTTTGTTCTGCCTTTTTTCCCTCCTTGAGAGGTGTTTTTTGGTTCATTGGATTAAAGCTGCAGCCTTGTTGGCCAACTTACACTCTGCGTCTGAGTCCTACCTCCTCGCATCGTGTCAGTACACTTCGGCCAGCATGGACCCAGCGGAGAAGTTGGAGGCTGCACTTCGACGACAGGCCGCCCGCCTGTCGCAGACGGAGGAGGTCCAGCAGGCGATGGTCACCCGGATGGGAGAGCTCGCTGGACAGGTGCAGGAGCTAGTGAGCCACCTGCAACACTCCACGCCGGCCATCACGAAACCCGAGACCGCAGAACCACCGATCCCAACTCCAGCCTTGACCGGGGCGGGGTTGAGACTGGCTTCCCCGGAGCGATACTCGGGAGACCAAGGACAATGTCAGGCATTCCTGACCGAATGCGACTTACATTTTGAACTTTCGCCACAGGCTTTTCCCACCGACCGTTCCCGTGTGGCCTTCATGATCTCCCATCTGACTGGACGAGCCAGAGACTGGGCCACCACGGAATGGGCACGGCACTCCCCGACTTGCTCAACCGCAGCCGGGTTTAGCAGGGCACTTCGCCTCGTGTTCGATCCAACCAACATGGATCGGGAAAAGACTCGAGAGCTTAGCAACCTCAGACAAGGCCGAGAATCGGTGAATGATTACGCAATCCGATTCCGAACTCTAGCGGCCAAGAGTGGCTGGAATGACACAGCCCTTTTTGACCACTTTTTAAAGGGGCTTTCCACAGCCATGCAAGAACTCTTATTGCCAGTGGACTTACCTGGCGATTTGGACTCATTGATCTCGTTGGCCATCCGCACAGATCATCGACGGCGAGATCTTTTGCAGACCAGCGGACATCAACGGGGACACGGCTCCGGATTCTTCCGGCACCCAGAAGCAAGAGGCCCTCCGCGAGGTGCCCTTCCCCAGTCGCCCACCGCGGGAAGGCCCAGCGAGAGTGACGAGGAGCCGATGCAGCTGGACCGCGCCCGATTGTCTCACCACGAACGCCAGCGACGTCGTCAAGAGGGGCGATGCTACTACTGTGGAGAACAAGGCCATCTGGTGGTAGCTTGTCCCACCAAGAGAGGCTCTCCGGTGGGTACCGCGACTCACAAGCAAGGCAAAAACCGAAAACTCACGCAAGTCAAGATTTCCTGCAATGCCATTTCCACAGACCTACTAGCTCTCATTGACTCCGGAGCGGACGAGAGCCTCATGGATTGGGGTCTGGTGGAAAAATTGCAGGCAGGCACGGAGCCACTTTCCACCCATATGAGGGCCAGGGCGCTCAATGGGAAAGACTTATTCCTCATCACACATGTCACAGAGCCTCTTGAGATCCATATTGGACAGCACCGAGAACTTCTTCGCTTCCATGTCTTCCGTTCCCCATCACACACACTGGTCCTGGGTCATCCCTGGTTGCAGTTGCACAACCCCCGCATCGACTGGCGATCGGGGCGAGTCCTGGACTGGGGAGATGATTGTGAACACCATGGGGTGGAGCGGCCAGCGGCAGAGGCACCTCCCGCTGCCATCCGACAGGTGTCTCTCGTGAATGACCAGGATTACCCGGACCTGAACACCGTTCCCACCTGCTATCATCCTCTCAGGGAGGTGTTCAGCAAGACCAAGGCCATGTCACTTCCCCCACATCGATCCTATGACTGTGCGATCGAGTTGATTCCTGGATCTACCATCCCCAAGGGGAGATTGTACTCTGTTTCGGGTCCCGAACGCAAGGCCCTAAACGAGTACATAGACACTTCCTTGAAAGCCGGACTTATTCGGTCATCGCCAGCTGGAGCCGGTTTTTTCTTTGTGGGCAAGAAGGATGGCTCATTACGCCCTTGCATTGACTACAGTCCCCTGAATGAAATCACAGTCAAGAATCGTTATCCTCTGCCCTTGATGTCCTCAGTATTCGACCAGCTCCAGCAAGCCAAGATATTCACCAAACTGGATCTCCGCAACGCCTATCATCTCGTCCGTATTCGTGCAGGGGATGAGTGGAAAACTGGCTTCAATACTCCCCGAGGCCACTATGAATACTTAGTCATGCCATTTGGACTCACGAATGCGCCAGCTGTTTTCCAGGCCATGATCAATGACGTGCTCAAGGACTTCATCGACCAGTTCGTATATGTTTATTTGGACGACATATTGATTTACTCACCGGACTTGAAAACCCACCAGCACCATGTCACCCAAGTCTTGAAACGCCTGCTTGAACACCGGCTCTACGTGAAGGCTGAGAAGAGCCTTTTCCACGCCGATACCATCTCATTTCTGGGATTCGTCGTATCTCCTGGCAAAGTCGAGATGGAATCAGAGAAGGTCAGCGCGGTCAGGGACTGGCCCACACCTGAGTCCAGAAAGAAGGTGCAACAGTTCCTGGGATTCGCCAACTTTTACAGACGATTCATCCGCAACTTCAGCTCCATCGCAGCTCCACTCCATGCCTTGACCTCGCCACAGCAACGCTTCGTCTGGACTCCGGAGGCCAACGCCGCGTTTAACACACTCAAGAAACGTTTCACAGAGGCTCCGATACTCAGAGTTCCCGACCCTACCCGCCAGTTCGTGGTTGAGGTAGATGCCTCCAATCTGGGCGTCGGGGCCGTCCTATCCCAAAGGAGCCAGGAGGATGGAAAGGTGCACCCCTGCGCATTCTTGTCCAGGAAGCTCTCCAAGGCCGAGCGCAATTACAGCGTTGGAGATCGGGAACTACTGGCGGTCAAGGTCGCCCTAGAAGAGTGGAGGCACTGGCTGGAGGGCGCAGAACACCCCTTCATCATTTGGACAGATCACCGCAACCTGGAGTACCTGCGCCAAGCAAAAAGACTGAACCCCCGACAGGCCAGGTGGTCATTGTTTTTTAACAGATTTTCGTTTTCTCTGACCTACAGACCCGGAAGCAAGAATGTTAAAGCAGATGCCCTTTCACGTATTCATGACCCGGAATCCACAGCAACCGAACCTGAACCCATCCTGCCGAGAGACTGCATAGTAGGAGCCCTGTCCTGGCAGATTGAAGAGGAAGTCAAGGACGCCCTTCAAGACACGATCACCCCGAAAGAATGCCCACCACGACGGCTTTTCGTCCCGGAGGCCCTAAGAGCACAGGTGATCAACTGGGCACACACCTCTCGTCTGTCTTGTCACCCAGGTACTCGCAGGACCCTGTTCGCTGTCGCCCGAAGATTCTGGTGGCCTTCCATGGAAGCCTCGGTACAGGAATATGTAAAGGCCTGCCCAGTCTGTGCCCGAAATAAATCATCTAATCAACCTCGGATGGGCCTCCTTCAGCCACTACCGATCCCCTCAAGACCCTGGGCTGAAATATCAATGGACTTTGTCACTGGACTTCCCACATCACATGGTAAAACCACAATACTTACAGTTGTTGATCGCTTCTCAAAGATGGTCCGCTTTATTCCATTACCCAAGTTACCCTCCGCCAAGAAAACAGCAGAAATAATGATAGACCAAGTATTCAGAACCCATGGATTCCCGCGACACATTGTGTCCGACCGCGGGCCCCAGTTCGTCTCTCGTTTCTGGAAAGAGTTCTGCAGAGCCATAGGGGCCAAGGCGAACTTAACCTCGGGCTACCACCCGGAAGCCAATGGACAAGCCGAGAGGCTAAATCAACAGCTGGAGACCGGACTCCGGTGCTTGGTCTCCCAAAATCCGTCCACCTGGAGCAAAAACTTGGTTTGGGTTGAACTGGCTCATAACTCGTTACCCACCTCTGCCACAGGAATCACGCCGTTCAAATGTGTGCATGGTTACGACCCACCTTACTTCGCAGACCTGGAGGAGGAAGCCTCAGTTCCCTCGGTTCTCGCCATGGTCCGCCGGTGCCGCCGAATCTGGTCAGCGGCTCGACTGGCACTACAACGTCAAGGCGACAGGATGAAAAGAGCTGCTGACCGGAGGAGGAGGGCCGCACCCCAGTATCAACCAGGTCAAAAGGTATGGCTATCGACGAAGAACCTTCATCTAAATGTACCTTGTCCAAAGTTGGCCCCTAGATTCGTGGGGCCATTCCCGATCACCAAGACAGTAGGTCCAGCCGCCGTGCGCCTGCGCCTGCCTCGATCCCTCCGCACCCACCCTACCTTCCATGTGAGCCAGGTCAAGCCTGTTCAGGACAGTTCCCTGGTCCCGCCCGAGCCTGCGCCGCCCCCTCCGGAGATGGTGGAGGGGGGCCCAGTTTATAAGGTCAGAAAATTATTGGACGTCCGAAAGCGGGGCCGGGGGCACCAATACCTGGTTGACTGGGAGGGTTACGGGCCTGAAGAACGGCAATGGGTGCCCGCCCGGTTCATTGTAGACCCCTCCCTCATCGACGATTTTTATGATGAACACCCCGAGGTTCCTGGGCCGTCGAGAGCCGGCCGTTGAGGGGGGGGTACTGTCACGCCGCCACCAGAGTGGCGGGTCATGCTTTTATTTCACAGTCAGGTTCCTGTTTTATTTTGAAGTCATTAACCACCCTCTCACCTCAGGTCACTTGCCCTTCCTCCTGCACAGTAATCACCGGTCCACGCCCATGATTGTTTCCACCTGCTCCCAATCAACCCGGACATAAAAGCCACCTGCATTCTCCCCTCCGTTGCCGAAGTGTCACATCTCAGTGCATGGAAGCGTCCTCACAGTCCTTGTTCCACAGTCCTTGTTCGATGTCTTGCCTTGCTTTGTCTTGCGCCCTTAGTTTGCCCCTTGTTTTCCTCCCTAGCGGAGCGCCTTTAGTTGTCCCTGTTTTTGAGTGCCCTTGTTTATTCTCCAGTTTGGAGCTCTTTTTGTTCTGCCTTTTTTCTAGTGATGGCAAAATGAAGCCCCGTAAAGCAATGAAGCCCTGCAGTGAAATGCTTCACACACACGTAGGGGCTTCAAGATGATTCATTTCCTCGACTACGCCATCATGTGGACAGAAAATGTATAACATGCTTGGTGCATGCAATAAAATGGTGGGGTGTAAATCATGCTCTAAATACAAAAGAATATATATTTGAAGAGTGTTTTAACATGAATTGTTCTGTGTTACTTTGTCTATGTTTGTGCTTATGCAACAAGTGAAAATGTGAAAAAATGAGGTAAAATAAAGTGCTTATTCATTTTTATTTAAAAACAATATTTTTTCCAAAGTTTTTGGACTCAGGCGGTTTCTTTTTGTGCATAGAATTTCACCTGCTTTTGAAAAAACTCTTTCACATGGTACTGATGAAGCAGGGGTGCATAGATATGAGACAGCAAGTTTGTATAAACTTGGAAGCGCATATTTCTGTGATTCCCAGTACTGAAGGGGATTTTCAACTCTGGGGATATTTTCTTCTCTTTCTTGCTGGTTCCTTGAACTCCATCGCAAAAAAAGAAGCTCGTCGTCGTCGGTCAAATCGAATGCAAAATGCAAAGAAGTACCGCAGTAAGGGACCCGAAAACACAAAAAGTGAAGGGGAATCCATAGCGTTTCTTTGCCGCTTTTATTTCGAACTACACTCAAACCTAGCGAATCATTTCCTGAATCAGTCACGTGGTACACCCGCTTCGCGGGGCTTCAAACGTCATCACGTACGTCATCGACACACGCATTGAATCGCCGTTCATGAACCACTCATCTACATTACTCGGCACACGCTTCAGGGATTCGACCCGAGAAGCACATCACTACTTTTTTCCCTCCTTGAGAGGTGTTTTTTGGTTCATTGGATTAAAGCTGCAGCCTTGTTGGCCAACTTACACTCTGCGTCTGAGTCCTACCTCCTCGCATCGTGTCAATTATAGTCGAGATGTAACTTTTCAAATGAGTTTTATTTTGAAATGCAACATCAGATTTTGTTCAAAGTACTTTGGTTGGATACCTGGGGTGGTGTAGTGTCCCCTAGAACTGGTCTGGTCCTGGGATAACAAACCATGAATTTTTAATGGGTTTTTTAAATCAGGGATTATAGTAGAGATTGCAATGTTCAAATGAGTTTTATTTTGAAATGCAACATCAGATTTTGTTCAAAGTACTTTGGCTGGATACCTGGGATGGTGTCGTGTCCCTTAGAACTGGTCTGGTCCTGGGATAACAAACCATGAATTTGTAATGATTTTTTGAAATCAGGGATTATAGTCGAGATGTAACTTTTCAAATGAGTTTTATTTTGAAATGCAACATCAGATTTTGTTCAAAGTACTTTGGTTGGATACCTGGGGTGGTGTAGTGTCCCCTAGAACTGGTCTGGTCCTGGGATAACAAACCATGAATTTTTAATGGTTTTTTTAAATCAGGGATTATAGTAGAGATTGCAATGTTCAAATGAGTTTTATTTTGAAATGCAACATCAGATTTTGTTCAAAGTAGTTTGGCTGGATACCTGGGGTGCTGTAGTGTCCATCAGAACTGGTCTGGTCCTGGGATAACAAACCATGAATTTTTAATGATTTTTTTAAATCAGCAATAATAGTCTATATTTTATTTTTCAAATGAGTTTTATTTTGAAATGCAACATCAGATTTTGTTCAAAGTACTTTGGCTGGATACCTGGGATGGTGTCGTGTCCCTTAGAACTGGTCTGGTCCTGGGATAACAAACCATGAATTTTTTATGATTTTTTGACATCAGGGATTATAGTCGAGATTGCAATGTTCAAATGAGTTTTATTTTGAAATTCAACATCAGATTTTGTTCAAAGTACTTTGGCTGGATACCTGGGATGGTGTCGTGTCCCTTAGAACTGGTCTGGTCCTGGGATAACAAACCATGAATTTTTAATGATTTTTTGAAATCAGGGATTATAGTCGAGATTGCAATGTTCAAATGAGTTTTATTTTGAAATGCAACATCAGATTTTGTTGAAAGTACTTTGGCTGGATACCTGGGGTGGTGTAGTGTCCCTTAGAACTGGTCTGGTTCTGGAATAACAAACCGTTATTTTTTTATGATTCTTTATTTTAAACCCTAAACCAGGTGTTGAGCAGCTTTTATTTTGAAGGTGGCCAGCGCAGGGGCACGTCGGCATGTTACCGTAATGCACAGTATTAACAATCGTTGGGGCGGCTGGCTTGACTTCGTCTTTTCGAGTGGCGGCTGGCTTGACCGCAGTGAGTACGTCTGTTTCAATTTCAACGGACTAGCATTTATTAAATCATTGTTTGTGGATAAACCTGTCTCGGTGCTCGTTGAAGCGTCTCGACGTAGCTGAACTCAGTTCGCTAGCCGCTAACAGAGGCGCGTTTGTTAGCAAAACATCAGATAAGAACGTGTTGGGCTTATCGTGTGAAAATGTTTGCAAGAACGAAAGCCGAGTACGTGGAGGGAGTTTGTGGAACAAAAGAAGAAAGCGAGCAACTTATGGACGCTGTTTGCAAGAAGCCACGTGTTTTGGTCCACAAAGTAGGTATGTACGTCTTTTACGCTGTATGGTAAATAAATGGAGAATACATTCCCGTTGTAATTATATATGAAGCCTCACGAAACTCTAAAGCTTTTATTAGAAAGGTTCCACGTGAATGATACTTGGGGATCATCAGCGGCTGCGGTGACGCTAGCTTAAGCCTCTCCTTTCAACGTAAAAGATATGTTATTGACAGTTTAAATAACACACACCTATATGTACCATATTGTTATTTGAAAATGAGGGAACGGTTGAAATGGAGGAAGAAAACAAAAGAGGCGTATAACAACGTCATTTCCGCTTTTGCCATGGCAACTGCACCATGGATTCCTCACATGCCGCTGCCTTTCCACTTTCACTTGGGAGATGTCGCCATTGGACTTGGTGCCTCATTCCACGGCATCGTACGTGTTTTTAAAACTGCTTCTTTTTGCTCGTGTGTTTATAAACGGCTTGTTTTTGTTAGTGCTGACGATATACACTTTATCAAAGTGTCTAAAAGCATACAAACAAATACACGCTACAGTTAATTTATTAAATAGTTTTTTTTCTTATTTCCATGTTGGACTTCTGCACATCTTTTAAGTAGACTGCTCTATAAATAAAATTGAGTTGAGGAATTCTGTGTCTATCATATGATAGATAGTTAGACAGACACACAGATTTATAAATATTATTGTTGTGTCGACAGACTCGACAGTACTGTCAAATGTAGAAAATTCAATCACCATAAATAAAACGTACAAAATATATATAGTGGTACATTTGAGTTAAAGTCAAGATAAGACATTTTAAAATCATAATATTTATGCTGTGACAGTAGATCTTAACAATGGATTGAAATATGAGGAGGATAACAGTTTCTTCTGGCCTAATGATGACAGAACTTCGAAACTTTAAATTTTTCTTTATGCGCTTATTTTTATTAACGCCAAATTGTTTACACCATGCGTTTAATTTATGAAGTTATTTCATTTTATTTATTTATTTTTTAAACCAAACTTCAATACATTGGATTAAACAATTGAGCCATCATATGTTTTTCGCTCATATTTTCACATTGACGCTTGTTCACATTATTTATTGACTGGATCTTAAAATATCAAAACATCTATCTGCTTATTTCAGAATTTGAAATCCAATCTATCTAGCGATCTATCTGCTGATCTAGCTAGCAATCTATCTAGCGTCCAGTAATGCGTTCACTTTTTGAACAAATAAGTCATATGTGAACAGAATCCCTCAATTCAACTTTATTTATAGAGCACTTTGTTTATGGAGCACTTAAAAACAGCTGCAATGCATGCAAACTGCAGTGCATAGAGTAAAAATCAGACATACAAAAAGACTATTGTAAACGGCAAGATAAAATACAAAAGCAATTGACCTTACTGTACACCACGGCCGCATAACCTAATGAACCAATCAAGACGCAAGATGTCATGTCTACGCCTGCACGTGAGTTTTGCTACGGACAAACAAAGCAATTGTTGCATTGTGGGGTTTATCCAAAGGCAAGGGAAAAAAAAAAATCAATATAAATGGTTAAACGCTGTAGTCACGACTTGTGTAAGAGTGATAACCGTTATCCCGATCGACTATCTGGCATCCTGCTGTTGTCACGAATTGTGTACGAGATCCCGATCGACTGGAAGGAGGTGTCCGGTTTATTCCCTTCCCAAAACTCTCAAATAACCTCGTTGCGGTATTTCTGTAATTCATTGCAGTTATATCATGTGACTAGCTTTCAATGAATTTATACTACTATTTCAGTGTTTTAAAATGTGTTTATACAACATACATCGTTAAAAACCTTACTTGGGTCCTTGTGACTTTGTGAGACGTCATCAATGGCGGCCAAGTACTGTTCCAATCGAAAGTATGCATAAGCCAAGACCACACAGGATTCCCGGATGTCATTCTTTTTTGCTAGCGAAAACCAAGGATGCATCGGTTGTTGTTTGGTGAAGGCTTGGCTGTGAATATATCCCAAGATGCATTTCGTACTTCAAGGAATGAATGGCAGCGGAGGAACATCACTGGACTCTGAGACATTTTGGAGATGGACTTATGACGAGAGACATTGTAACATTTGGAACTGAGCTTTGTATTCATTGTTTTGTATTTGAAAGTGTGAAATGAGCAATAAAAAAAAGAAAACAAGAACGTTTGTGCTTCTTCTTTCATTTCTGGCACACTAGGCACGGCATGTGCGTTCATTGCTGCCCCCCACCAACATTTGAACATCCCCCAAAAAAAAATTGTATTACCTCCCCTTTTATGAGCGTAAATAGCGACTGAACAACGCTTGGACACGTAGCTGCGTTCTTTTCTGAACAACAGCAATCTCGATCCACTTTTTTAGTCACCGGGTTTTCTGCTGTTGGCTTTGGATCAACTATTTTTCTTTTCTTTTTTTCTTTTCTTTTTTTTAAAAATTTATTTATTTATTTATTTAAATCTCCATTCTTAACAAGTGCTACAATTACTGGACAGTTGCAGCGGCTATTCATTCTGCAAGCACCGCGCCGGCTACGCCGCCATTGCCACCCAGCAGCAGTAGCGACTCGCTGGGCAAGTCCCGGGTACGCCAACTGTAGCTAGAAGCTGCAGCTAGCCGTCGGCGACGCCAATCAACGCCGACAAGCAAACGCCAGGGACATTTGATCGTCTTCTTTTATTATTATTGTTGTTATTATTATTATTATTATTATTATTTGTGACCTTTCAAATTGTGAATGCTTGTCTGTTTCTACTTATTTTATCTGCTGAATACTGTTTTTTTTTTTTTGTTTAATGTTTTAATTTTTTACTATATAGACTACTACTACTTAAGAAATTAATTGGTTCTGGAAGAAAGCTCTTAAGTAGAAAATTTTGGAAGTAGAGACGCATTTTCCATGTAAATGCCCTAATCCGTTCCAAGCCTCCCAAAATTCAGACATAAATGTTTGATAAATCATAAAAATGCATCAAAACATGTAACAAATACATGTTACAATTAGATTATTACACAATAAATGAGAGTTGTGTGTAAAGTAAAAAAACAGAATCGAGTAAAGAATAAAAATTATGGTCTTTTACCTTTTTAACTGCTGTCCTCATTGTTTTTTGCCCTCTTTGGTTCATGTTCTCTCTCAGAAGTGTTTTTTTGCCTGGTGTTTGCTTTTCTTATTTTTTTTAAACAATCCTTCAAAAATGTCTAATTTGATGTATAATTTTCAAATAATAAATTACTCGTAATTATATAACATCTAGTCACGTGGTACACATAGTCACGGCAATGTGTCAGGGAACTCGCAGTAAGAACAACATCCGGGTATTCCGTCCGTTCTTTGCCCAACCCTTATGGCTTTTTGCGTACTTGCAATTGGAACAGTACTTGGGCTGGCATCACAAGGACGTAAGTACTGACAAGAATACATATTATTGAGAAACAGCCTTTGTCTGCCTGCCTTCTAACCCACCCCATCTCCCAGACGATGCCCAAATTCAGACCTTCCAACCGCCGCAGGACATACATGCCTCTCCATTGCCATTAAACACCGATGAGGGTTTATCTTCTGAGGGTAAGTAATTGTCTAAATTTGTATATGAAAATGTCTCGATTCCAAAATCTTGTGTTTTGGTTAACACTTTCTGATCTCCTCTTTAGTTCCAATCTCAACGGCACCTCAGAGTGCACTGGCAATGCAGCTGTTGGAAGTCATGTGAAAACAAACAGTGAACAATTGATATAGCATATATGTATACATATCTGTATACATATATACATATCTGTCTGCTATAGCTGATATGTATCTGTCAACTAACCGGGGGAAAAAATGACACTACATTTAACATTTGTAATTGCATTTAGCTTTGCTACAGTGCTTTAGTGGTTGTAACAATGCATTCTGGGCTTTCTACAAAAACCCAAATTCTTCAGTGTTTTTCAACCCTGGTCCTCGGGCCATCCTGTTTTCCATTTCTCCCTATGGGGTAGCCCATTTGCCACTGAGTAGGAGTGTGACGATATATCGATATCGCAATAAGTCGTGATACTTTGTCAACCGATAGATTATCGATATGCCTACACAAGTATCGCAATATTTTTAGTTAATATGCAGCCCTAAAAAAAAACCAAAAACTAACGGCTCCATTGTTTATTGCTTATCGAGCAGTTACTTGGCGGGCCACTAGGGGGAGCACCTGATAGGAGTGTCGGGGAAATGTACGGAAGTCTTCTGGCGAAGAAGACTCATGAGCTTACTTTGTACTTGTGTAAGACATTTATCTGTCCAGCAACTGACTCAGTTTTGCATGCATTTCCATGAAAAATGTGCATTATATCTTGGGGCGTGTCGCAAACGGGGACGGGCGAACGTGTCAGCTGCGTGACGTCACTTCCGCAGCAATTTGAAAGCACGCACGGATTTTTTCTTCTTCTTCACTCACTCATTCACACACGTAAGCTTCTGTGAGTGAGTGAGTGAGTGAGTGAGTGAGTGAAAAAAAAATCCGTGCGTGCTTTCAAATTGCCGTGGGAGTGACGTCACGCAGCTGACACGTTTGTCCGGCCCCGTTTGCGACACGCCACCCCACCACTCTGCGATTGGCTGGAGGGTTGTAAATACTGTCTTCCCACAGAAACGTCCTGCTGTTTACAAAACAAACACAAAATGGTCGCATTATGATACAGTAGCAGCCGGTTTGTGGCGTCATGCCTTGTACATCGCGGGCAAGTGTATTGTTACAAAATGTTTTCCCTCTGCGATTGTTTAGGCAGTGATTATTTTTGCGGCAACCCTTCTCGGGCATTATTGTGCAGTGAATGTCTCTGATTGGTTAATCAGAGGAGCGAGAGAAAATGCCGTGATTGCTTGTAGACATTACTAGCGGGTATGAATAACACAAATGTGCATGTTTACGCTTACTGTGCGACAGCAATGCACACGCCGTCTCGTTGAGAGCACGTTAGCTTAGCGGTCTGTTAGCATCACAAACTCACGTGAATTAGATGGCGAATTACCGGTCAGGGTAAAATAAACACCGCGGATCGTTTATCTTGGCCAAACAATACGCGACCGCATCAGCCACCGTCTGTGTTTTTTGTCCCCCCATAAGGAGTACGTCTTATCAAGAGTACTCCAGTAATTAATGAGCTTTCGTTCACCCCCAACAACACGAGCTGCTTGTCCTGATCGCGTCTTTAGCCTCCGCATTCTCTTGCCTTCTCTTCAACAGTTGCCAGTTTTACGGCACAATTTGCAAACGATTATTATTTTATTGTATTTTTTGTAAGCATTATATTTGACGACCTCTTGTAGCGAAACAGCTTCCACACGACGAAGCTCAGACGATATTTTTTGGAACAACCCTATCGTGAGCCTTGTATCGCATATCGTATCGTATCGTGAGATACCCAGAGGTTCCCCTTCCTACCACGGAGGAGGCGGGACTTCCAACTTCCTGGATTTCACACATCAGCTGTGTTTCCGTTTCCAGTTTGTGACGTGTGGGCTGCGTCCCAGTTCTTGCGCTTCTGCCTTTGCGCCCCTCGGTTGCTCGTTCCCGTCGACGGGTGTGTAGTGTGTCTGTCTCAGTTGTCCAAAGCATTTCAGAGAGCTGAGATGCCCTGCACGCTCTTGCCTATTGTGAGAGCGACCAGTTGGGGGGCGCGAGTGTTGGGGCGCGGCCATTAGTGGCCGGAAACGACGCTGAGGTGTGAAACCCGGAAGTCCGTGGCATCTACTCGATTTTAACGCAGCTGATTCCATTGACAGCTCTTCAGCAAGCTCAGAAGCCATAACGATCCTCAGCTGTGTTGGAACAGGGGGACATGGAAACAGGCTTCATAGTGTGCCCCAAGGACTAGGGTTGAGAAACACTGCATTCAGTAATCATGTTTCTTGTTCTATGTTTCTGTGCCAACAGATGTCACTCTGCAAAAGTTGTTAACAACAGTGACTGAGCTGGTGAGAGAGGTTAGGGGACTGAAAGAGGAGTTCCACTCCTTTCGCACCTCTTGCAAATGTGGCCTGAATAAACAGCCCTTGCCTGAACCTTTTAAATTACCAATAACTTCACAGGAGGAACTGAACTTTGCAGAGACCACACTGCGATCAGTAGATGCCAGAAAAGCTATGGTAATTAACATCTGTAAGGTCTGATCTTTTCAACGAATGTTAAAGGCACGGTCTTCCGTTTTCACTCAGGAAAATGCACGATATAAGTACAGGATTTTTACCCATGAACTCCTTCTCAGTCGACACCTCTGGGCTTCTGTTAATGTGTGGTGGTGATTTTTTTTCCTAAACAAGCCTGTATTTTGCCATTTTGTGTTTGTTTTGACAACAGCGGGACGTTTCTGTGGACAGACAGTTGTTTACCCCTCCAGCCAATAGCAGAGCAGGGGGTGTGGCGCAGAGGATTTTTTTTTTCCCACTCACTCACACATATAAGCTTATGTGAATAAACAAAAGTGGAAAAAAAAATCCGTGCGTGCTGTCAAGTTGCCGCGGGAGTGACGTCATGCAGCCGTCATGCAGACCCCCACCCCCCACCCCCCCCACACACACACACACACACGCTGCGATTGGCTGGAGGGGTAAACGCCAGTCTGTCCATAGAAACGTCCCGCTGTTGACAAAAAATGGCAAAATACATGCTTGTTTAGGAAAAAATCACCACCACACATTAACAGAAGCCCAGAGTTATCGATTGAGAAGGAGTTCATGGGTAAAAATCCTCTATTTATATAGTGCATTTTCTTGAGTGAAAACGGAAGACCATGCCTTTATCTCAAAGCAGACTGGGACAAGAAATTGGACCAAGACTCTAGCCAACACAAACACGGGTACACACTAAAAGCACGCACAAAAATAACCCACTCTCACCACAAGACCAAAGTATTAGAAACAATTAATGATCCCAACCCCTCAAGTATTCTTGTATAAAATGTCAATTTGCTTTAAGTAATATGCATTCATTGAACTTTCTATCACCAGGTCTCACGCCTCTCTTTGGTTGGGGGGACTACACTGTCGGTGCGAGTTCGCCGAATGCTGCGCACTACCCTCTCCAACGAACTAGCCTCTCAATTAAATTGGGCGGGAAAAATTGTGAGGGAAGAGGCAAAGCAGAAGAGGGCCTTCAAGGACACCAATCTCTGCAAAATCATGTATGGTAAGTTACCAAATTCTTAGCTCATTTTGGGCAAAGTTTAGACAGTTCCGTTTTGAAGCCAAACAGACAGTGCCGTTATTTTTTCTTTCTTTAAAGTCAAAGATAGCTTGTTTGTCAATTTTTCACAAGTCTACAAAGGAAACAAAATTTGTTTTTCCACTGTCCCATGTATAGAGAAGACTGGAGAAAAACTAAATGCGCAGGCATACTAAAACATATCTAACCACTAAAGTAGCAACAGGATTAGTAGTGATGATGATAATAATAATAATAATAATTATTATTATTATTGTTATTATTATTATTAATGTGCAAATACAGATCAGGAATATACTATTTAGTATTACTAAAAATAGCAGATATGAGTATATTACGTAGCATACACAGATCTTTTATTTGCCATATGGCCTGCCGTGCTTTCAACGTTGACTGGCCGGAGATCTGCTTGAATGTGACTTAATTAACTGAATGCCGTTTTGCTTGTTTGCATCAGATTCACTGAAGAGGCAGATTGGGACAGACGCATCGGAGTACATGTTTGCTGCTGTTGTAAAGACGTGGCTCCGCTATGCCCCAGATCGCATTGGTGGCAGCGGACGTCGCAATATCGAAGCTCATCAGACTGAGACTAATTAATTTTAAATAAATGTACTGAACTTGAGTGAAGTTTTCTGTTGTCATTATTCATTTAAAAATAATTTCAAATCTACCCATGTTATTATTAGTCAGCCCACCTGTTTCTCCTGTCTGCAAATAAAGCAGGACCTTGAAATACAGGCATATTTGAAGCATTAATAGTGTAACGGTTGAAAATGAAGAAAAACATAACATTGATTCTACGTTGTTCCAATATTAGTAATATTCAAAATGACGTATTTTGTAAGGATTTCAACGTTGGAACAATATAATGAGGGTGCAAAAGTGATCACAAATCAACGTCTGGTGTCAACGTTGATTCATTGCTGGATGAATTACGTCATTGTCCAGATCTCTATCTCTCAGGAAAGCCGGAGCCTGGACTCGAACCCGAGTCCTCAGAACTGGGAGGCGGACGTTCCAACAACTCATTCACCGTGCCGCCCTGTGATTTTATAAACTTGGCAAATGGCTAATAAAGATTGTGATTCTGTTTCTATTCACGGTACACATCTGATGTATGAGGTTGTTAAAATGCTGTCAGGCATCTTGTTATACTTGCTTGTAGTTTTCATGTCCTGTCTGACGTGCTGCCTCGAAGTGGAGCAGAGTGCGGTCGGTGAGTAGTTCCGAACGCACCTTACCAATTGTTTTCTTATCTACTTCCGTGCCATTTTTCTCCCCTTTGCGGAACTACAGTACATTTCTTCGTGAATCAATTCTAAACGGACATGTGAAAAATGTTTGCGAGAACGACAGCCGAGTACGTGGAGGAAGTTTGTGGAATAAAAGACGAAAGTGGGCAACAGTTACTGGACGTTGTTTGCAAGGAGCCTCGTGTTGTGACACACAAAGCAGGTATGTACGTCTTTTACGCTTTATGGTAAATAAATGGACTATGCGTTCCCATATGAAGCCTCACGAAACTAAGCGTGTGGCGGTCCTACGTGCGTGATTGTGCGTAAACGCTAAGAGAGAGAACAAGAGTGCTGTGCCATCTTGTCTGATTTATGCTATCTTGTCTGATTTATGCATGCTAAATTTTGGAACTTAAGAGTTAGTGTTACGTAAAGTGGCGTTAAGTGGTCTCTTTTGACCTATTTGGGAATCAAAATATACAACTAAAAAAAGAATTAAGAACTTAATTACAATTAAAGATTTGTGCGGAAAAAAAAAAATAATTCACCATTAAGTGTCCTCTTTTGCGATAATGGTAAAGGTCTCTTGGCAGGTCACTTATATAAAAGAGATGTTGAGCTCAAGGGGTTTTAATCTGGTTAAATAAAGGTTGGGGGGGAAAAAATCACAATCATTAAATCAATTGACAGCCCCAGCGGACTGGGGATTCCGGGGGGCGGTGCGGTTGACGGCTTCTTTCTTTGGTGGCGGTCATTTTACATGCCAGATCCATCGCACCAGCATCTACTGAAACTCAAACAGAATTCGCCTCTCCATCCCACAGCCCCTTGAATCAGTGGGTGCTGGTGTATGTTGATCTCACTTTGCTTTATCTATCCTTCCCTCCTTCCTCTCTTTAGTTTTTCCTCTGGTCACTTGAGATCTCAATTTATTGGAAGTTTGAGGTTTCTGGGGTTGGCATAAGACTCTGGTTTTGTAACCACGCAGGAGGGGTTTTGTTGGTGCTGGATTTCACTTTGATGGATTGGGTGTACTGGTCTCTATGGATCTCACTCTGCCTCATCGATCCTTCCCTCCTTCCTCTCTTTAGTTTTTGCTCTGGTCTCTTGAGATCTCGTTAATTTGTTGGAATTTAGAGACTTCTGGAGTTGGCGTAAGACTTTGATTTTGTAACCATGGGGAAGGCAGGAAGTGTTTGGTCGGTGCTGGATTTCACTTTGATTTATCTTTCTTTTCTCTTTATCTTTTCTGACCTTTTCTCTGGTCTCCTGACCATTTGAACCTCACGACTCTGACGAGATTCTGAAGTACCTGGTTAAGGCGAAGGGTAATGGGATTTTTATAAGGTTTTAGGTGAATTAATGATTATAAATTTATACGTATTTGCACGCGCACACACACGCAAAAACAGAAAAATAAATAAATAAATAAATAAATAAATAAATTGACAGCCCCAAGGACAGATGCCAGGTAGCATATGACAGCTTGGGTCGAACCATTCATTTTTTGCATGAATGCTGCCTTTTAAATGTATTTAAAAATCTCGCGTACCCCCTGATGTACCCTCACGTAGCCCCATTTGAGAAACACTAAACTAGAAGCAATTGAGCAAAAATGCTCAAGCCTCAAACGTAAACACAGGTTGCGATTCGATTGAAAAATGATAGGTTTGATAGGATTCGATAAAGTTTGGAAGTGATATTCAAACCAAAGTAATAGTTGACATTTGTTGCTGTAGATGTTAATCATAAAACACCCAAAATTAGATTCTTGTGGTATTTGCAAAATTACAAACAATTTGAGTTTAATCTCATTAGTCCAGGCACCACTGAAGAAACAGTAATACACACAATGCCAAAGTCACAGTATGAAATCAGACGAAACCAAACCAAATGGATTTGTCTTCTTGTCCTGCAGATGTTGGTGAAAAATATCTCAGTCCTTGGAAGCGGGAGGCAGATTTCCCTCAAATTAAAAAGGAGGAGGAGGAGGAAGAGCCCATCAAAAAAGTGGAGAAAGGGAATATCAACAAGCCCTTATTGACATTTGTTACTTTCAAGAGTGAAGATGATGACAAGGGTGTGAGTGATGAGAACGGAGGGGCGGAGCCTCCAGGCAGCAGCTCAAGTCAACACTTGACAACAGAAGGTGATGCAGACCTCTGTGGATCATCACAAGCGCATCATGATGACGCATCAGATTTTACAGACACTGATGATGATGATGATGATGATGATGATGATAGTGGTGGTGATAATGACAAGAATGATAATTATTATGATGACGATAACGACAATGAACATGAAGGCTCTGAATGTTATCAGTGTGGGGGAAAATTCAAAGCTAATCTCGTTAGTCAAGGCACCACTGAAGAAACAATAATACATACAATGCCAAAGTCACAATATGAAATCAAACTGAACCAAACTAAATGTGTTTGTCGTCTTGTCTTGCAGATGTCAGTGAAAAATATCTCAGTCCTGGCCAGCAGGAAGCAGATTTCCCTCAAATTAAAAAGGAGAAGGAGCAACCTCGCATCACAGAGGCGGAAAATCCCTTTCGCATCAAAAAAGTGGAGGAGGAGAATATCAACAAGTCATTATTGACCATTGTCCTTGTAAAGAGTGAAGATGACGACAAGGGTGAGAGTGACGAGAACAGAGGGGCGGAGCCTCCAGGCGGCAGCTCAAGTCAACGCTTGACAGAAAGTGATGCAGACCTCTGTGGACCATCAGAGTGTCATGATGACACGTCAGACTTTACAGACACTGACGATGATGATAGCGACAATGAACGTGAAGGCTTTGAATGTTCTCAGTGTGGGGGAAAATTCAAAACAAAGTGGTATTTGAATATTCACATGAGAATACACACTGGAGAAAAGCCTTTCGTCTGCTCAGTTTGTGGTAAAACATTCGGTGCAAAGACAAATTTAAAAAACCACGAAAGAACACACACTGGAGAAAAACCTTTCATCTGCTCAGTTTGTGGTAAAACATTCTCCAGAAAGTCACATTTAAAAAATCACGCAACAACACACACTGGAGAAAAGCCTTTTTTCTGCACAGTTTGTGGTGAAAAATTTGCTTTTAAGACAATTTTAGTCAGTCACACAAGAACACACACCGGAGAGAAACCTTTTTCCTGCTCAGATTGTGGCAAAAGTTTTTCTCAAAGCTCAACTTTACAAAATCACAAAAAAACCCACACTGGAGAAAAATGTTATGCCTGCTTGATTTGTGGAAAAAGATTCAATGTAAAGACAAGTTTAACAAGACACTTGACTACACACAGTGGAGAGAAACCTTTTGCCTGCTCTGTTTGTGGCCAAAGATTCTCTCAAAGCGGCAATTTGAAAACACACAAAAGAACACACACTGGAGAGAAACCTTTCCCCTGCACAATTTGTGCTAAAACATTCTCAAGTAAACAGCAGGTTCATAAACACAAATGCTCTGGCCAGAGTAGAAGTAGTCACTGAAGCGTAAAACAAAATCTCAAGAAACTGACTAAACGGAAACTCCATCTTACGTTTACAAAACTAATAGCAGCAATGTCCTTCATTTTCACCTTTGTCCTCTTAAAACTGGGGATAGATTGGGCAGTCTTTGCCAATATCTTAATCATGAGATTTCGTGGTTCAATTTAAATGTATTTATTTTGGTTTTCAATTTCAATTTATTCACATGTGAAAATATTAGTTGCATATTCATCATCTTGAGGGCAACCTGAACATACAATCACATGTGGAAGAGACACCCCATAGAAGCTACTTAACAGTTACTTGTTGTTACTTGGCTAATAAAGATTCTGATTCTGTTTCTATTCACGGTGCACGTGTGATGAATGAGATTGTTTATCAGCTGTCAGCAATCCTGCTCATTTGCTTATAGTTTCCATTTGTCCTGCCTGACGTTACTCGAAGTGGAGCAGAGCGCTCCGAGGTTAATTCCGAACGCACCCCACCAATTGTTTTCACATCTATTTCCGTTATTCCATTTTTCTCTGCATAACTACAGTCCACAGACTCGACACGTGTCTTCCTTCAATTTCTACTAAAGTGACCGAATACCCAACCTAGTACGTCTGTTTCTACTTCAAATGACTAAGACAGAATTTATTAAATTGTCTCGGTGATGATGGTCGAAACTTCGATTTAGCTTAGTTTAGCTAGGTTCGCTAGCCGCTAACGGGACGCGTTTGGAAGCAACGTATCAGATAGCAACTTGTTGGGATTATTGTGTGAAAATGTTTGCAAGTACGACAGCCGAGTTTTGCGGAAGCAAAGAGGAAAGCGAGCAACAACTGCTGGACGATGTTTGCAAGGAGCCTCGTGTTGTGCCACACAAAGTAGCAGGTATGTAGCACACACATTTTTAGCTTAAATAATGAGTATTGTTTATTTATGTATTTATTTATTTTATTTTATTTATGTTTGTGCTAATCTATATCCACAGCTTAGAATTCTGTTCCCATAGTTTAGCACATCAGGAAACGAAGAAGAAAACACCAATATAACAGATACAAGTTTGATTTATTTGAAAACGGTGGTAGTGGAGTGTGAAACAGGCGAGAAACTCCGTGCCATTTTGATTATGTGGAAATCAGAGCAAGTTAAAATCAGTGTTGTTTTTTTTAACTAGGCAACGAGGAATCCAGCGTCTTAACCGATGCAAAACTCAGAACTGTTAAAATACTGCCATCTCCAGGCCACAAAATGCAATTGCGGTTTAGGATCTCTGGCGAGAGAAAAGGTGCTTCACGGCTCCTGTGCATTACTCCTTACAAAGATAGCGGCTAATGCATTAGCATTAGCCGCTATCTTTGTTGCACAAGCTAAAACAAATGTCACAATTGGACAGTGTGCCGGCTGCCTCAGAGCTTCCTGTCCCAAACAATCGGTTTTGGTCGGTGTAGTATACTCAAAGAATCACCTTGTATTTCTTCTTTTATTCACTTTATGTGAATTTTAACACAGAGAGCAATGAAACAGTATCCTTTCCAACATGTCATCATACCGTTTCTTTGTTGTGTGATAAACTGTCGGTACAGATTAGCAAAAAAAAAAAAAAGTAAATAAAAGAAAATAAATCATACTCTATTGTCTGGCATTTTGTTAGAAATGTTCAATTGTGGAGGTTCTTTCACATCTATTCAATGTAAAATATAATTGAAAGTAAAAAATGTCACTATATTACAGCACCAATTTACGTTTCATTTGGTAAGAGGTATGTACAGTTCTTTAGCCTATCTATCAACCAACAAAAATCATCCTGCATGCTTGTGGGGTAAAGGTTCAATGACCTAGTTTTGAGCTATAACGTTGATATGTACAATATTAAATATATATATATATATATATATATATATATATATATATATATTAAATAAGAGAGGTGAATGTCAACCAGCCAACATGGAGCTATGATCTAGCGCTGATTTGTGGAAATAAGTCACATGGCCTGCAAGCTATGAGTGAAAATGTAAATATTTATAGTAAAAAATAATAATAATAATAATTAATGGTGTATGTCAACCAGCCAACATGGTACTTAGGGTGGGAATCTCTGGCATGAGACCGATTTGATACATGTCTCGATGCACACGGTGTGACTCAATTGAGAAAAAAAAAAACGATATCTTTCGGAGAAGAATGGTTCGATACGATTCTATTAAGTAGTGATATTCAAAACAATGTAATAGTTGACATTTGTTGCTCGAGACGTTAATCATAAAACTCCCAAAATTTGATTCTTGACATATTTTCATATATTGAATCAATTATTTAAATAGATGGCAACATGGAGCAAGGCGATATGAATGAAAAATGTATCACGGTTTAAGTTTTTCATATTAGTCGTTATCGACAGTTATATTTATTAGTGTTTTTTTTTTATATTCAAAATAAGGATCAGGAAAATAAAAGGCTGAATTGAATTTAGATAATTTGATTTAAAATATATTTAAAAAGACGTCAACACAATTAACAAAATATGCACACAGTGTCAGCTACATAAACCAGAATAAACTTGTCAGAACATCTGCAACATGAAATACTGTCAACCTCTTTTCCTGCCATATACAGAAATGTCAAACCACTTTGTGGAAAAATAAATCTATCAAACACATTTTAAAACCACTTAAAGCTCAAAAATTCAATTTTGAATAGCTATTGCTACCTGTTGATGAGAAATTAAACTAAAAATACTTGCCAAAAGTAAAATGCCAAAGTCAAAGTATGAATTCAGAGTCAGACTGAACCAAACTGAATGCGTTTGTCTTCTTGTCCTGCAGATGTCGGTGAAAACTATCTCAGTCCTTGGAAGCAAGAGGCTGATTTCCCTCAAATTAAAAAGGAGGAGGAGCAACCTTGCATCACAGAAGCGGAAAAGCACTTTTGCATCAAAAAAGTGGAGGAGGAGAATATCAACAAGTCATTATTTACCGTTGTCCTTTTAAAGAGTGAAGATGATGACAAGGGTGAGAGTGACGAGAACGGAGGGGCGGAGCCTCCAGGCGGCAGCTCAAGTCAACACTTGACACAAGGTGATGCAGACCTCTGTGGACCATCACCAGCGCGTCATCATGACACGTCAGACTTTACAGACACTGACGATGATGATGATGGCGACAATCAACATGAAGGCTTTGAATGTTCTCAGTGTGGGGGGAAATTCAAAACAAAGTGGTATTTTAACATTCACATGAGAATACACACTGGAGAAAAACCTTTCGTCTGCTCAGTTTGTGGTAAAACATTATCCACAAAGGCACATTTAAAAAGTCACACAAGAACACACACTGGAGAAAAGCCTTTTGTCTGCTCAATTTGTGGTAAAACATTCTCCACAAAATCATATTTAAACAATCACACAATGACACACACTGGAGAAAAGCCTATTGTCTGCTCAGTTTGTGGTAAAAGATTCTCTGTAAAGTCAGTTCTAGTTGCTCACACAAGAACACACACCGGAGAGAAACCTTTTTCTTGCTCAGACTGTGGAAAAAGCTTTGCCATAAGCGGAGGTTTACAAAGGCATAAACAAACCCACACTGGAGAAAAACCGTATGGCTGCTCAATTTGTGGTAAAAGATTCTGTATTAAGTCACATTTAAGAAGACACTCAACTACACACAGTGGAGAAAAACCTTTTGGCTGCTCTGTTTGTGGCCAAAGATTCTCTCAAAGCGGCAATTTGAAAACGCACAAAAGAACACACACTGGAGAGAAACCTTTTTCCTGCACAATTTGTGCTAAAACATTCTCGAGTAAACAGCAGGTTCAGAAACACAAATGCTCTAGTCAGAGTAGAAGTGGTCATTGAAGCTTGAAAAGAAAAATCTCTCAACTGACACTTTGTGGTCAGATGTAAAATTCTGAATTTTGCATGAAATACAAAATTTAATTTTAGAATAATTTTTAGATGCGACAGAATAACTTTTATGTTGTATATATGTTGTTTATGTTGTACTTGTATGTTGTAAAAAAAATATGTGAATAAAGTAAAATGTAAAGTATTTTGTCTCTAGTTGTAACAATTTCTGTAAATTAAATTAAGTTCAAGCACAAGTGCAGTCTCTGTAAAAACCTACTGAGGTGAACTACCGGTATGTAGAATTGTAGAAACAGGTTTTAGTTGGGAACGAGGTTAAAGTTTTCGATGATTATATAAAATAACAAAAATGCTGTTTAAAAAACAAAGACTAAACAGAAACTCCATCTTATGTTAACAAAACTAATAGGAGAAATGTCCTTCGTTTATGCCTTTGTTGTCTTAAAACGGGATAGATTGGGCAGTCTTTGTCAATATCTTAATTATGAGATTTTGTGGTTCAATTATGTATTTCGGTTTTCAATTTCAGTGTATTCACATGTCAAAATATTACAGTCGCATATTTTTCATCTTGAGGGCAACCTGAACATACAATCACATGTGGAAGAGACACCCCATAGAAGCTACTTAACAGTTACAAGTTGTTACTTGGCTGATAAAGATTCTGCTTCTGTTTCTATTCACTGTGCACGTGTGATGAATGAGGTTGTTTTATCTGCTGTCAGCCATCTTGCTCATTTGTTTGGACAGTTTTCATTTGTTCTGCCTGACGTTACTCCTGCGACTCCTGCCTGACGTGCTTGCCTTTGAGATCCTCGAAGTGGAGCAGAGCGCGCTTGGGGTTCAGTTCCGAACACACCCTAGCGATTGTTTTCATATCTACTTCCGTGTCCTTTTTTTACGTAACCATATAAAGTTAGTCGCGAATCACGACTAAACTGACTGAATGCCCAGCCTTTTAACGTCTGTTTCTACTTGAAAGGACGAACACATCATTTCTGAAATCTTAGCTTGTGGATAAAATTGTCTCGGTGCTCGTTGAAGCTTCTCCACTTAGCTTAGCTCAGCTCGCTAGCTATCCGCTACCGTAGGCGCTTTTGTTGACACTGATAACTAATATCAGATAGCAACTTGTTGGGCATATCGTGTGAAAATGTGTGGAAGAACAACAGCCAAGTACATGGCAGAAGTTTGTGGAATAAAAGAGGAATGCGAGCAACAACTGCTCGACGCTCTTTGCAAGGAGCCGTGTGTTTTGCCACAGAAAGCAGGTACGTACGTCTTTTACGCTTTATGGTAAATAAATGAAGCCTCACGAAACTCAATAAAGCGTGTGGAGGTCCTTCGTGCGTGATTGTGCGACAACGCTTCTCTGTGTAACTTTAGTTACCCTGCCTGCACTCGGGGCTCATCAGCTACTGCGATGAAGCTAGCCGCCTCTCAGCGTAAGAGATGTGTTATTGAATGTAAAAGATGTCTCCGTGTATTACAGCACCATTTTACATTTCACCGGGTAAGAGGTGTGTACAGTATATCGGCCATTGTATCTGCAGAGTCCATCCTGCACTCTTGTGGTGTCAAGGTTCATTGACCTGGTTAATTAAAAAAGGAGGAAAAGGTTTAAAAGGAAAAAAGGCGCATGTCGACAATAATAACAATAATTGATTCAATATATGAAAATATAGAAGACATTTTGTTGTCTTAAAAAAAAAAAGTTTGTTAATACCGCAATAATAATTTTGGATGTTTTATGATTAAGGTCTACAGCAACAAATGTCAACTATTACATTGTTTTGAATATTGAAATGAATCATATCGCTTTCAAACTTAATCGAATCATTAATTATATTGAACCGTTCTTTTCTGAAAGATATCGTTTTTCAATTGAACCGCAACCTATGTATCCAGATATGTATCGAATCGGTCTCATGCCAGAGATTCCAACCCATCGTGACATTTTGGCTGGTTGACATACACGTTTTATTTTTATTTTTTATTTTCATTTTAAATAGATCGCAACATAGAGCTGGGCGATATGACTGTAGCTGGTTTGTAACGTTTAAGTTTTTAATATTAGTTGTTATCAACAATTATATGTTTTTATTCAAACTAAGGATCAGGAAAAGGTTGAATTGAATTTAGATAATTTAATGACAATATATAATACTTAATATTTAAAAAGAGATCACCACAACTAAACAAAATATGTGTACAGGGTGTGCTAGCGCTACATAAACCAGAATAAACGAGGTTGTCAGAACATCTGCGACATGAAATAAATCTGTTGTCCAGCTATATTACAGGGTTTCTACTGCCTCAAATTGAGGCAGAGGCGGTACCATCCTGACCATAAAATGTTTGTCCGATGATGCCCAATTTATTAATTATCGTGTGGTGCGACCAAAATGAAATAACCAATTTGGGACTATTGTTTTGAAATGCATTTAAAGACAGCAGTTTGTATCATCCACAAGACAGTCAAGAACCCATAAGAGCAGCTATCAGATTTGTACCGTATCACAACTATGTAAAAAAAGTTACCATTTGTGACCGGTCCTGGTAAAAGTGTCCTCATGGGTCATATAATAAAAATCGGGATATTCATATATTCTATTTCTACTCTTAATTCCATTTAAAATTCTAAATACATGGACTTACCTCGGCCGCCAACGTCAAGAGTCAAGACAAGAGAATACATAATGCTGGACAAACATTTTGCATTTTACGTCAACATTGAATTGAACCATATTTACATATGGACCACTATTGATGATCATGATTTCGCGAACGGTTTGCCGCGAGTGCTCCTTAATTCTGAACGGAGAGCTCAGTCTCATTCATTTGGGCGTCTCTCCGAGTTTGTTTTTTTTCTTTTCAAAATGCACCCACTAGTGTATGTTAATTTGTAAATATGGTTAATTGTTTTTATAAACCATTATTATGTTGATCGTGAATGCTATATTTTTATAACTTTGGTAGCGGCCCCTCAGCCTTTGTCACGTTCATACAGTGGGGTTGAGGGAAGGTGGACCCAAGTGCAGGCAAACAAGACAGCGAGGCAGGTATGCAGTCAAATAGTTTAGTTTTTACTTTTTAATTAAACCAAAAAAAGGAGGTGAACCTTGTACTGGGAACCAAAGTCCAGAATGAAAGAAAATCAATCATCATGCATCATTGAACCCTTTACCAGTAATTTATTTATAGTTCTTTTGTTTTAATTTATATTTATATTCCACATTGAATTTTATTTGCCAATAGCATGTAAAAACATTTCCAGTGTGGCTTGAACACATTTCTACCATCAATTATGAATAATTTGAGTTTAATCTCATAAGTCAAGGCACCACTGTATAAACTATAATACACACACAATGCCAAAGTCACAGCATAAACCAAACTCAATGTGTTTGTCTTCTTGTCCTTCAGACGTCGGTGAAAAAAATCTCAGTCCTTGGAAGCAGGAGCCAGATTTCTCTCAAATTAAAAAGGAGGATGAGAAAGAGGCCGTTCCCATCCAAAAAGTGGAGGAGGAGAGTATCAGCGAGTCATTATTGACCATTGTCCTTGTGAAGAGTGAAAATGACGACAAGGGTGAGAGTGATGAGGACGTAGGGGCGGAGCCTCCAGGCAACAGCTTAAGTCAGTACTTGAAAACAGAAGGTGATGCAGACCTCTGTGGACCATCACAAGCGCATCGTGACGATACGTCAGACCCTATTGACACTGATGATGATGGTGGTGATAATGACAAGAATGATTATGATGATGATGATGACGAAGAGGACGACGACGATGATGATGATGATGATGACGATAGTGACGAACGTGAAGGTTTTGAATGTTCTCAGTGTGGGAAAAGATTCAAATCAAAGTGGTATTTGAAAACTCACATGAGAATCCACACTGGAGAAAAACCTTTCAACTGCTCAGTCTGTGGTGAAACATTCCACGCAAAGCCACATTTAAAAAATCACACAAGACGACACACAGGAGAAAAGCCTTTCATCTGCTCAGTTTGTGGTGAAAGATTCGCTTTAAATTCAATTCTAATAAGTCACGCAAAAACGCATACCGGGGAGAAACCTTTTCCCTGCTCAGACTGTGGAAAACGCTTTACCATAAATGGAAGTTTACAAAGGCACAAACAAATACACACTGGAGAAAAACATTATGCTTGCTCGATTTGTGGAAAAAGATTCAGTGTAAAGTCAGGTTTAACAAGACACTCAACTACACACAGTGGAGAAAAACCTTTTGCCTGTTCTGTTTGTGGCCAAAGATTCTCTCAAAGTTGTAATTTGAAAACACACAAAAGAACACACACTGGTGAGAAACCTTTTCCCTGCGCAATTTGTGCTAAAAGATTCTCTAGTAAACAGCAGGTTCAGAAACACAAGTGCTCTGGTCAGATTAAAAGTGGTCATTGAAGCTCTCAAAAAAATCATAAGAAACTGGCACATTGTGGTCAGATGTAAAATTCTGTATTTTGCATAAAATACCAAATGGAATTTTAGGATGATTTTTAGATGCCAAGTTTATCAGAAACAGAAGAACCATTATGTTGTGATAGGTTTCCGCTCCCTGCCCTCCCCAAACATGTCAATAAAGTAAAATGTAATATATTTTGTCTCCTGGCTGTAACAATTTTTGTAAACATTTAAATCACAAGCGCAGTCCCTGTATGAACCTACTACTTCACATTAGTGTTATGTTTGCAAACATTTTGTTGAAAAAGAACAAATCTTTTCAGATAGGCCGGCTTTCTTGAGGTGAACTATGTAATTCCTCCTGCCTGACGTGCTGGCCTCTATGTTCCTTGAGGTGGAGTAGAGCGCGCTCGGTAGTTAGTTCCGAACGCACCCTACTTTATGATTGTTTTCAAATCGGAAGTTCCGGTAAAAGGGCGGCGTGAATAGTCGCGTTCTCGGCATCAAACCTGAATTAATGCACAAATTGACACTTGTTCTCGGAAAATTCTTGGTCAGGGTTTAGCCGAGTTAGATAACACAAAAGTTGTGGTGGAAGACTAAACGAAGACGATCAAAATGCCAAGAAAGTCCGGTCGGAAACGTCCTAACGCTCGTTTGCTCGTCAGCAAAGCGGCTAACTTTAGTTTCTTTGCTAACGACCACAACTACTGCAGAAACTGTAACCTGCAAACAGGCTTCGAAGAGGACGACTTCTCGGCTCTGCTGGTGACGCCAAGTAAGACCCGGTTCCGAAGAAACCTTTGTTGTTCTCAAATAAAGATTCATAGCTTAGCAAGGGGTATGGGTGGACGGAATGCAATAGCCTAAAAATGATATCACGATATTTCAAAGAATTTTGCGATGACGATGTTTTTGACGATATTGATAATTACTGCACAAGATTTGTGATTGGCGCCTCCGAATAATAGAACTTTATTTTATTTTTTTTATTGTACCACAATATTTAAGCCACTTTTTTTGTAACATAACTGCTTAAAGCACATTTACTTAGCAAATGCAATGCACATACCTTCAGAAGTTGGTGGCAAATTGCATGAGTCAAAAAAGTCCATTATTTTCTCCTGTGTGGTTGATCCTCATGTTGTATGCTGGGGAATCGGGATTGCCAATGATACGGTAGCAGCCAGTTTATGGTGTCATGCTTTGTAATCGCAGGCAAGTGTAGTGTTAAAAAATGTTTTCCCTCTACCATGGGGTATGGACTATATGCACAAATGACTTCCGCATTCGCCGGATGAGTGCACCTGACCTTCCGGTGCGGGCAGACTTCAGCGAACGCACTGTTAAAGTGATGGAAAACTCCAATCCGAAATCCTTAACCCACTCAAAAAGAACAGCTCCCACTCAAGGCCGCTCCTTGCTATAACACAATGTCTATCAGAATTTTAAAACTACTAATTAGATCTCCCAGAATCGTAATTTTGACGGCTTAAGCTCTGGTAATGACGTAATTGCTTAAAATTATTACTACACTGAAATACAAGCCGTTTGATTAGCGAGGAAAGTTTTTTTTTTTTTTTTTTTTAATGTAAATTATGTATTGTAACTCCTCTACGGGTCCACAAAATATCCTATGCCCCCTCTCCAGTCAGACAGTATATAGGTGAGATGTTGAATCTTCAGATGGAACCTGCTGGCTAACTGTTCATAACATCTAAGATTTTTATTGTTCCATTTATATATATATATATATATATATATATATATATATATATATATATATATATATATATATATATATATATATATATATATTTACATTTTAATGATACCTTATTAGATAAGAATAGTTTATTAGTGCATTAACATGATAGAATTGGGAGGAGGACTAGATCAGTTATTGCTCTTCTTCCTACTTGAACATGTAATTTATGACAATTATTTTCTTTCCTCAAATTTTTATTTTAACATTAACTGTTAGCACTCGTCTTTTCTCCTCCACCCACCGGCCCCCACCACTCCACAACACTCCGCTTTTCTTCTTTGTCAGGAAATCACATCCTTCTCATGTAAAGAGACCATCGCTGTCATGAAGAGTGCACAGTTCGTCACTGCAGTGCTTCACGGGCTGAATACTCAGAGGGAAGTTGCCCAAGAGTCTCATCCACCCATTTATAAAAAAAACAGTTGACGAGTTTTCTCGTCTGTGGGTAACAATCTCCGGATGTCACGTGACGAGTTTTCTCGTCCGCGGGTTGCAAAGAGTTAATCATCCATTTCCGTCGATAATGATGCCCACGTTTGTGTGCTTCTGCATATTTAGCGAAAGCTTTATGACACGAAGACTCGCAAAAGGACCCGGAATGAGAGTGACTGTCTGTGCTCACCCGATCAAAACTGTGCTATTTGAAAAAGAGCCTAGTAGAAACAATAATACACGACAATATCAAAGTCACAACATGAAATTTGACTTTGTGTTCTTGTCCTGCAGACGTTGGTGAAAACTATCTCAGTCCTTGGAAGCAGGAGGCAGATTTCCCTCAAATTAAAAAGGAGGAAGAGCCCTTTCCCATTGAAAACGTGGAGGAAGATGATATCAACAAGTCATTACTGACATTTGTCACTTTCAAGAGAGAAGATGATGATAAGGGTGAGAGTGACGAGAACGGAGGGGCGGAGCCTCCGGGCATCAGCACAAGTCAACACTTGACAACGGAGGGTGATGCAGACCTCTTTGGACCATCACAAACGTATCACGATGATGACACGTCAGACTTTACAGACACGGATGATGATGATGGTGGTGCTGGTGATAATGACAAGGACGATCATGACTACTATTATGATGAGGACGAAGAGGAGGAGGATGATGATGATGATGATGATGATGATGATGATGATGATGACGACGATGGTGATGACGACGACAACTGTGACAACAGTCAACATGAAGGCTTTAAATGTTCTCTGTGTGGGAAAAAACTTAAATCAAAGTCGTACTTGAGCAATCACATGAGACTGCACTCTGGAGAAAAACCTTTCATCTGTTCAGTTTGTGGTAAAGCATTCTCCACAAAGACACTTTTAAAAAGTCACACAAGAACACACACTGGAGAAAAGCCTTTCGTCTGTTCATTTTGTGGTAAAAGATTCTCGACAAAGGTTGTTCTAGTGACTCACACAAGAACACACACCGGAGAGAAACCTTATTCCTGCTCAGACTGTGGCAAAAGCTTTCGTCAGAGAACAGCTTTACAAAAGCACAAAATAACCCACACTGGAGAAAAACATTATGCCTGCTCGATTTGTGGAAAAAGATTCAGTGTAAAGGCGGGTTTAACAAGACACTTGACTACACACAGTGGAGAAAAACCTTTTGCCTGTTCTGTTTGTGGCCAAAGATTCTCTCAAAACTGCAATTTGAAAACACACAAAAGAACACACACTGGAGAGAAACGTTTTCCCTGCACAATTTGTGCTAAAAAATTCTCTAGTAAACAGCAGGTTCAGAAACACAAGTGCTCTGGTTAGATTAAAAGTGGCCATTGAGGCTTGAAAAAAATCTCAAGAAACTCACTCAGTGGTCAGATTTAAAATTTGCATGAAACATCTAATTGAATTTTAGGAAGATTTTTTATTTTTTTATTTTTTGGTTTATTGAACATGCAATACAAATATTAAGTAAAAGTGAAAGAAAGAAAATAAAATCCAAAAAGGAAAAGAACCATCAAAGTCAGATCAGATTCAAAGATAATTTGTTTGTCAAATCAGTTTTTTAGTATATTTAGCGCCTTTTCCACAGTAGTCAGAAGCCTGATATTTTTCCAGAACAATTAAGAGTTTTGTCATCAGCAAATAGAACTCTTTTTTTTTTAAGCGTGAATTGTGTGGTTCTCTGGGTCTTTTTGTTTCATTTTTATTATTTTTATTATTCTTTATGTATTTTTTTCTTTTTTATTATTTAATTTTGCCTATTGTATTTTACTATTTTTATTGACTGTTTTTATTTTATTTTTAAAATTGTTTTTGCTAGACTTTATGTCGATGATCGTGTGCGGATCTCAAGGTGCAGCACTATGGAAATGCTTGTTTATAAAATGTCCTATAGAAATAAAGTGGATTGGATTAGATTTGTATATTGTATACAACATTTAAAGCACAAGTGCAGTCACTAAAAACCTCTTAAGGTAAGGTGAAATATGTAAAAACACGGTTTTAGTTTGGAACAAGGTATAGTTGATGAAAACTAAAATTCGAAAAAGATTTTGATAATATAAATTAAAAATACAAATGTTAAAAAATAAATAAACTGACTGAAACTGCGTCTTACGTTTAGAAAACTAATAGCAGATGGTCTTCGTTTTCATCTTGTCTTAAAGCTGGGGGGAAATTCGGTGATTAGATGTGACGATGACAGGATGAGATTGGGGACAAGCAGGACAATCCATAAAGTGGAGGACATTAAAATGTGTGAAATGTAGTATAAAACGCATGAAATCATAAGTGAGTTTTTTTCAGGGCGGTGAATTTTAGTCCTGAGATCAATTTCAAATAATATATGTGTGTCTCTACATACTTGGCTAATAAAGATCCAGATGCTGTTTCTATTCACGGTATACATGTGATGAATGAGATTGTTTATCTGTAGTCAGGCATCTTGCTCATACTTGTTTGCTTGTACAGTTTCCTGCCTGACGTATTGCGTTCCTCGAAGTGGAGTAGAGCATGTCCAGAGGATAGTTTCGAACGCACCTTACCAATTGTTTTCATTTCTACTTCCGAGCCATAGTTTCTTATAATCACAATACACACGCGTCGCTCAATATAACCCTCTAAGTAGTAATACGCCTGTCCTTTAAAAGACTAAAAGATCATTTTTTAAAAACCCTCGCTTGTGTCTCAGTGCTCATTGAAACTTCTTTAGTTGGCTTAGCTTAGTTTAGCTTAGCTTAGCTCAGTTTGCTAGCCGCGGCCTGTTTGTTAGCAATATAAAATAACTACGGAATAGCAATTTTTTGGGTTTACTCTGTGAAAATGTTTTCAAGAACGACAGCCGAGTACCTGGAGGAAGTTTGTGGAATAAAAGAGGAGAACGAACAACAACATCAGCTGCTGCTGGACGATGGTTACAACGAGCCTCGTGTTGTGTCACACAAAGCAGGTATATACAGTATGTACACTTTTTAAGCTTGATTTATGCTTGATGTGTCCGCGAGTTATGAGTTTCTGTATTAATAATAATAACGTTTGACGTCACGTTTGCGTGCCGACCTTGCTGGAGGACAGGCTGTCAACGCGTGTGAGTTACAAAACAGTTGAGTTAGAACAAAAAAGTCGATCAAGCCTCACTCTGCGCTGTCTCCGGTTGACTAGAGATAAATAATTTTTCCTGATACCGGCAGAGTTGTAACTGTAAGAAGTGTTTCTTATATGAAGCTTGGATTCTATTATTTATAATTATATACCACCACATATGTATTCAACTGACATTTCCAACTCCATAATGCTGCTTCTCATTGAAAAAAAATTGAAAATATTCATCAAACCCTTTATGCTAATCCGCTGCAACGTTCCAAACCCGAACCCCTGCCCATCTGCCAGCCCCTCTCCACTTTTTCACTTCCCAATTCCTCCGAATTTACAGCTCTAATCCACAACTCCAAGTCCTCCACCTGTCAACTTGATCTACAACTTTGGTCAAATCTTGTCTCTCCTCATTTCTCCCGTTGATCTCTGCAGTTATCCACTCCCTTTTTACCGGCATAGTCTCACCATTGTTCAAAATTGCAACTGTCACTCCCATCCTGAAGAAACCTGGTCTAGACCCCATTAACTAAAATAATCTCCACCCAATCTCCAATCTACCATTCCTTTCTAAACTGCTTGAAAAAGTAGCGGGCACTCAACTTAATTCTCATTTCTCAAACAACAGCCTCTATGAGCCTTTTCAGTCCGGGTTTCATCCTCTACACAACACTGAAACAGCTTTAAAAGTTACCTGCGATCTTCTGATTGCAGCTGTCTCCGGTTCACTTTCCATCCTCATTTTCCTTGACTTGTCATCAGCCTTTGATACCATCTCACACACAATCCTTCTCAATAGACTCGCCTCCATCGGCATAACCCACACTGTCCTTGCCTGGTTCCACTCTTACCTCAAAGACCGCACTCGGTTCATTCAGCTTAAGTCCTCTTCATCTCCGTCATATCCAGTTTCCTTAGGTGTTCCCCAAGGCTCCGTCCTGGGCCCCCTCCCTGACACCCAGCTCTATTAAACCTGTAAACCCAACATTTCACTCCCTCCCCCCTCTCTTCACTTCTTGTGTATCTGAAATTAACTCTTGGCTCACCAACACCTTCGTGAAGCTCAACAGTGACAAAACAGAGGCTCTTCTGGTTGAGACAAAATCTACATGATCCAAAGCTGACAGTTTCTCCATCCCTGTTGATCATTCCCTAGTTTCCCCATTCCCTCAGGTTAAGAGTCTGGGTGTCATCCTCGACAGCACTTTATCATTTCCTAAACATATCAATAACATAACTCGCTCAGCTTACTTCCACCTCCGCAACGTCGGCTATAACTTTTTCACGTCCCATATGATAACAATATTTTAGCCTAGAGGACTGTCCAACACATACCGGTATATGCTTTTATTTATTTTTAGCATGAAATGTTAGAAATATATGCATGCTAATGTTGGAGCTTTTGAAGTGGCGGCTGTGGCTCAGGAGGAAGAGCCGGTCATCCAGTTAGGTTGGCTGTTTGATACCCGCTCTCCCCGGGTCATTTGTCGTCGTGTCCTTGGGCAAGGCACTTCACATACATTGCCTTCAGTGCACTCACACTGGTGTCTGAAAGGTGCGAATGTTTGGTGGTGGTCGGAAGGGCCGTCGGCGCACACTGGCAGCCAGGGCTGGACTGGCCATCTGGCATAGAGGGCAGATGCCCGGTGGGCTGGCCTCTTTTGGGGCCGATGCAGTGTTTTTTCCTGATTATTTTCCTACAAGAGACTGGCCCACAATTTAGAAGAGCCAGTCCATTAATCCATTTCGAATATAGATAGCCAACTGAGGCATCATCAGTAAACATCAGTGGCAGAACTACATTAGGCAAGACTGGTTGGGCTGCGCTTGCTCGATGGGTCGAAGTCAAAATGCCAGGGCTGTTTTTTTTGTTGTGTTTTTTTTGTGTTGTTTTTTTTTAGTTTTTTGGGGGGTGTTTTTTTTTTGTGCCAGTCCGGGTGGCACAAAAACACTTTCATCAGCTTGGCCGAGGGCTTATAATAATGTATCCATTGTGAAGTGTCTTTGAGTGTCTAAAAAAGCACTATATAAATCTTATCTATTATTATTATTATTATTATTATTATTATTATTATTATTATTATTATTGTCATTATTATTATTATTATCATTATTATTATTATTAGTAGTAGTAGTAGTAGTAGTAGTATTTTGGATGTAGACCAAGATAATCCAATGCTGCTTTATGTTTTTCAGATATTGCTCCAATATCAATATCAGATCTTGACACTGTTAATAAAATGTCATGAAACACCGGTCTGTATAATAATTTGGAATAGTGAATTGTAACAAAAATTACATTTTTATTTTTTGGGGAAAAAATGTTCTCATGGGGGCGTATGTTTAAAAACATTCAAATTATTCTCCAACAGTTGATGACTTGAAAAGTATGCCGAGTATGCATAGACTATTTACAAAAATGAGAGAAAAACATTTTCGCATGATATGGAAAAAAAAATCCTCAACTTTTCATAAAGCTTTGCCCACCCATCACTAGTATGAACCAGACTAAATGCGTTTGTCTTCTTGTCTTGTAGACATCAATGAAAAATATCTTCATCCTTGGCAGCAGGAACCAGATTTCCCTCAAATTAAAAAGGAGGAGGAGGAGGAGGAGGAAGAGAAACCTCGCATCACAGAGGAGGAAACGCCCTTTTGCATCCAAAACGTGAAGGAGGAGAAAGATGTGGTGGAGCCTGCAAGCGGCAACTCAAGTCAACACTTGACAACAGGTGATGATGCAAACATCTGTGGACCATCACAAGCGCATCGTGACGACACGTCAGACATGACAGACACTGCTGATGAGGATGATGATGTTGGTGGTAGTGATGACGTTACAGACACTGCTGATGAGGATGGTGATGTTGGTGATAGTGATGACGAAAATGGTCACGGCTACTATTATGAAAAGGATGACGACAATGAACGTGAGGTCTTTGAGTGTTCTCAGTGTGGAAAAAAATTGAAATCAAAGAAGAATTTGAACGCTCACATGACAATACACACTAGAGAAATTTTTTTTGCATGCTCAGCTTGTGGTAAAATATTCTCCTCAAAGTCACGTTTAAAAATTCACACAAGAACACACACTGGAGAAAAACCTTTTATCTGCTCAGTCTGTGGTAAAACATTCTCCACAAAGGCACATTTAAAAAGTCATGCAAGATCCCACACTGGAGAAAAGCCTTTCGTTTGCTCAGTTTGTGGTAAATCATTGGCTTCAGTGAGAATTTTAAGAAATCACACCAGAACACACACTGGAGAGAAACCTTTTTCCTGCTCAGACTGTGGAAAAAGCTTTGCCATAAGCGGAGGTTTACAAAGGCATAAACAAACCCACACTGGAGAAAAACCTTATGCCTGCTCAATTTGTGGTAAAAGATTCTGTCTTAAGTCACATTTAAGAAGACACTCAACTACACACAGTGGAGAAAGAGCTTTTGTCTGCGCTGTTTGTGGCCAAAGATTCTCTCAAAACTGTAATTTGAAAACACACAAGAGAACACACACTGGGGAGAAAGCTTTTTCCTGCACAATTTGTGATAAAAAATTCTCGAGTAAACAGCAGGTTCAGAAACACAAGTGTCCTGGTCAGAGTAAAAGTGGTTGTTGAAGGTTTAATAAAAAATAAAAAAAGCTGAAGAAACTGACACGTTTTGGTTAGCAGTAATGTTGTCAGTTTTGGATACAATACCAAGTTGAATTTTATGATTTTTAGATGCTAACTCAATTTTATTAGTAACACAAGAACCATTATGTTGTAGTGATAATGATATGCAGTGCGTATAAATTTGTGTCATTCCATATATGTCCCATATATGTCAATAAAGTAAGGTGTAAATTCTTTTGTCTCTTTGCTTGTAACCTTGTAAGGTGGAAAAGTGCTATATAATATAAATGAAGTACCATTTAGTGCAGTCACTAAAAAAAACTTGCTTCACTTAAACAATTTGCAGCTTGATGGGCCGACATTCTTGAGGTGAACTATGTAGAAACATAGTTTAGGGTTATATATATATATATATATATATATATATGTATGTATGTGTGTGTGTGTGTATATATATACAATTATTATTATTATTATTATATTGCTAACAAAAACTAATAATAAAACTAAAATTGAAAAAAAAATTGTCAACGATATAAAATCAAAACAAAATGCTATTTGAAGGTATAAAACCTATCCCAAAGTGCAACTTGCCTTTCTAAAACTAACAGCATAAACGTCCTTTGTTTTCATTTTTGTCAATTAATATCATACATGAGCTTTAAAAGTTCATTTTCAATGTGTTTATTTCAGTAATGCTGTACGCCTAGAAGGAAGGTCATCACTATTATAACCCAAAGAGAGAGAGAGAAAAAAAAACAACTGGAGAAAATATATATAGTTCAGCGGAAAATTAGTTCAGAATTCAGTTCAGTGCTTACTTTTCGCTTCCATATATATTTTCACATTTGTGGTCTTTTTTTTTTTTCCAGTTTCATTTCTTTTTTCACTTTCAGATCTTTTTGTTTCAGTACAATCTTTTTTTTTTTCTTTGAGTTTTAGATTGTTGACCCGAATTTTACGTGGTATCAACTGAGCAGGGCATCGAATCATGAGTGACAGCTGCACAAAAGTGCTTTGGAACCTCCCCCAGTGGTGATGCCTTCAGGAAACGTGTGTGCGTTAAGTGGTGCCTTCTAATGGCAGTTTGTGTATGCATAATGAAAGCCATTAATTTATTCACAGTTTATTGTTTTCATATTTATGTTTTACAACACAGTGAATTATTATTATTATTTGCCAAAAGGAAATACAAACAATAAATAATAAAATAAATCATTGGTCAAGACACATTCTAGCATTTTTATTGATTTAATTGGGGGAGCTTGATTTCAATTACAAATAATTTGAGGTGCAAGTTTGGTCATGGAACAAAATAATCTCGTTAGTCAAGGCACCACTGTAGAAGCAGTAATACAATGTCAAAAATCACAGACTGAACCAAACGAAATGTTTGTGTTCTTGTCTTGCAGATGTCGGTGAAAAATATCTCAGTCCTTGGAAGCAGGAGCCAGATTTCCCTCAAATTAAAAAGGAGGAAGAGGAGGAGAATATCAACAAGTCATTACTGACCTTTGTTACTTTCAAGAGTGAAGATAATGACAAGGATGGGAGTGACAAGAACGGAGGGGCGGAGCATCCAGGCGGCAGCTCAATTCAACACTTGACAGAAGGTGAAGCAGACCTCCGTGGACCATCACAAGCGCCTCATCATGACACGTCAGACTTTACAGACACTGACGATGATGATGATGATGATTATGATGACAACGACGATGATGATGACGATGACTACGACAATGAATGTGAAGGCTTTGAATGTTCTCAGTGTGGGAAAAAATTCAAAACAAAGTGGTATTTGAAGACTCACATGAGAATCCACACTGGAGAAAAACCTTTCAACTGCTCCGTTTGTGGTGAATCATTCCACGCAAAGAGACATTTAAAAAGTCATTCAAAACGACACACTGGAGAAAAACCTTTCATCTGCTCCGTTTGTGGGAAAAGATTCTCTGTAAAAATAGTTCTAATAAGTCACGCAAGAACACACACCGGAGAGAAACCTTTTTCTTGCTCAGATTGTGACAAACGCTTTCCTGGAAAATCAAGTTTACAAAGGCACAAAAAAACACACGCTGGAGAAAAACATGCCTGCTCAATTTGTGGTAAAATATTCCATCTGAAGGCATATTTAACAAGACACTCGACTACACACAGTGGAGAAAAAGCTTTTGCCTGCTCTGTTTGTGGCCAAAGATTTTCTCAAAGCGGCAACTTGAGAACACACAAAAGAACACACACTGGAGAGAAACCTTTTCCCTGTGCAATTTGTGCTAAAACATTCTCGAGTAAACAGCAGGTTCAGAAACACAAGTGCTCTGGTCAAAATAAAAGTGGTCATTGAAGCCTTTAAAAAATCTCAAGAAATTGAATAAAACTCAGTTTTGCATCATACCAAATTGACTTTTAGGATGATTTTAGATTGAGCTGCTCAGTCAATATTATAACTATCAAGGAAAAAATATGTTGAATTGATGATTTTTTTTATTAAATAATATCAAACATGTCAGTAAAATAATATGTGAATTATTTTTATCTCTTTGCCTTTAACATTATTCTAAACAACATTAAAAGCACAAGCGCAGTCACAGTTAAAATCTGCTTGAGATGGGCCAGCTTTCTTGAGATAAACCATGTAGAAACATGGTTTAATTTGGAACTCGTTAAAGAAAATTAAAATAGGGGGAAAAACATTTTTGTTAAAGCTGCTCAATGTAGAAATATTCTCAAAAGTGTCTTTACAAGAGCCTTTTTAATTTCTCAATTTCTGACTCAAACACATGACGCAAACATCTTCTAACTAGCAGATTAACACCTGAACTGTTCACAACGGTTACTGAAATGTTTTTTCGGAATCCGATCCTACACCTTTACAGTATCAATATTTGAGATAATACTTAATAGAAATAGAATGATCTATGGTGTTTTACATTTATTAAACATAAACAAGAGGACTTCAGACATTTTACAACTTGCCTTAAATAGAGATATAAATTATATGCTTAATGTGTTGTAGCCTCGGCCCCCAACGGGAGAACCGGGGGTCCCTCTTTTGCACCCACGGGGGGGACGGAAGGCTGCGGCCAAAATGTTGGCCGCAGCTTCACCTGGTCGTGTCGCCGGCCAGGCAGATTCACTAGGTCCCCCTCAGGCGTCGAATAGACCCTTCCAGCTGACGTCACTTTACCCAGAATGCTTAGCGTCCGCTTACCCTCTTGGGGGCCATCAATCCATAGAAAGACACGGAGGTGTCATCGTTTTCGTTGAGCGATTCGTCTAAACATGACAAATGTACAAAAAAAAACGTCCATAGTTATCATAATTACTGCGACACACTAGAACCAGACGTTCTTAGCTGGTATTGGCAAAAGCTGGAGTTGGTTGGAGGGATCGACGCAAAGCAAGCCACAACGTTCCCCCCCAAGTAACTTATCACAATTCACAATATTTTAAATGATCTAATTGTGAAGAAGAGCGCCTACAACATGGGAGGACTTTGACGCTGTTAAGAGTTATTGTGTATATATTATTCTATATTTTCTCTTTTATTACATAGAGTTAATTGTCAACTATGTATTCAGTATTTCACTATCGGTTTGGAGCTGCTGCATGTGTATTCAACCTGAGGACATCTGGAGTCCGGGAATGATTAGTGACCAAAGGTTGTTTCCTGTGTTTCTGACTGCTGTAATTGTTTATCACATTGCTGCTATTTCCCCATTTCCCTTCGAGGCAGCGTGTGACCTTTTGTTTGTTAGTTTGAATCCCAAATAATAGAGGAGAAGTGGGAAGTTGTGTCAGAAGTATCATTCTTTTTTCTGTTTAATTTTAAATGTTACCAGTGTAAACTTGACAGACGCCGTCAAGAATCATTGAAAGTTGAAACCAGCCGTTTGAAGCCGCGAGCTACAAAAAAAAGTTGCGTCGTAGTTTCACGCTAGCCACCGTGCTAGTCTTTTATTCCTCACTGTCTTTCGCGGGGTTTAGAATCGCTAGCGGCAGCCGAAAGAATGCTCTCATCTCTCTTTGAGCCATTCAAGCATCCATTGGCCGCGCACAAGTTCACCATAGCTGGTGATTGGTAGCTGATTTATCAACTATTTGACCTACAGTCACAGGACTTTCTACATCACACTGTTTTCCAATTCACTCGCATTGACGCCCGGACCCCACCACTAGGGGCGCACTTCAACGTGACGTCACACTGGAAGGGTCTATTCTTGAAAAAACAAAAACAAAAAAAACAAAACATAAAAAAACTGGCCACTCGCTGTTTCGTGCCCTTCTTTGGGCATCTATGACGGTTCTTCTCCCCCCTTAGAACAACATTAGTAGCATGTTTTTACTGGTATCAAAAGGATTTGCTCACACATAAAAAAAAAAACAATGTAACCTATAATGTGCGCTGTGTATCTGCAAATGATCTCAAATTAGCTATTACAGGCGTTATAGCAGGAAAATCCTAAATAGAAATTGCTGACATTAGCTCTAAGTGTGAAGAAGGGGTGTGAAGAATCTGATGTTTTATGACTGCCAACTGCAGGAAGCACTGCAGGAAGCAGTTGGCAGTCATAAAACATCAGATTGTCACTTTTGTTCACCAGAATAGCCCATTATTACCCAGACATACTGTCTCCAAAGTAGCCGTGTTTTGCTCTTGGGCAGATCTACTTTCTCTGGCTTCTGAAGAAATGTGCATGTGTCAGCCGGCGCCTTTAAGTTGCAAAGATTATAAAGAGACAAAAAAAAGTAAATGATTATAAGATGACCAATAAGTGATTCCCTTTGTGATAAAACAAGTTACACGCTGGCATTTGATTTCCCAAACCCATTTAAAGCATAATTAACAGCCATAGAGTTATTCAGCATAAAAAGGCGTCAGCAAGGGTTACGGCTGTCCAGTCATATATTCAGGTCAGTGGCAGAACCTATAGGTCGCTTGCACATCGTAATGCATCATGGGAGTTTTTCCTTCGGGCGCCATATTGGGTGTCCGCCGGTTCACAAGGTACACTCGCGAGTTACACGGTAGAGCTTATCAACCTGATGTAATTTTCGCAGTATTTTCACGATTTACCGGAAGATCAAAAACAACGATACAGGCAGAAGGTGTCTCTGTGTGGCGGGATTGATCCTAATTACGTCCTGACCAAGGGTGATTTTTTTTTTTGACGGAGAAAGCTTGCTGGCCAAATGTGACATCTCTGGACATCTTTCCCTACCTCGTGTTGACAACATGCTCCATAACACGCCAACAAATCCCTGGAGGCTTACAATTATTTTGTAAGCGGGTGGATACAGAGTGTAAACTTTAACATCGCATCAGAAGAAACGGTTGCTGTTGCACGTAAGTAAACCACATGGTGTTGGTAATTCTGCACACAAAAATGTTGATTTGTTCTCAGGCTTCCTGTTATCATTGTGTTTACATGCACAGCTGGCTTTACCTGATGTGGTTTTTCTAATAATTTTATAACAGGCAAATATGGCAGAGCGTATAAGAATAAAAAGTAACTACACAGCCTCCCCGTGGCTTAATTAAATTTAATGCTACCCTTTCACTAGTTACATGTTACTTAATCAACTTATTCTAAATGGTTAAGGTTAACCACTCTCAGAGGACGTATTTTTAGTTTCAGTTTCCAGTACAATAAAACGTGTTCATGGTAACTACTGAGCATACTGACAGCTTTTCTTATGATCTCACGGTTAAGGAGGCTGTCACAACACCCAATTTCTGTCTGGTGCCGGATGGCAACAATTCCCATCACTTGTCACGACAACACCAATAGTATTACCAGGTATGTATGGCTTTACTTTTTGTAGTTTCTTATTTAATTCTATGTTTCATATTTTCATTACAATGTTTGTAATATTTTCAGATTCAGGCACAGATGAGTTTAACTGGACGGGACTTCTGCGACTTTGTGGTGTGGACAAAGTGTGATTGAGCGAGTCCACCCAGATCGCTCGTTTTGGCCAGTTGGAAAAGCTGGAAAAGTTTTTTTTCCCCCAAAATCCCCTCCTTACCTAAACTGCTCGGGAGAGCATTTACTAGATCAGCAGTGGACTTCCAGTGTTCCTGCTCAGCCGCTGTCACCTACCACTTGCTCATGTACTTCAAAGATGCGGAATAAAGTAGTTTTTTGTGCTGCAGCAGATTGTAAAATCAAATGATATCACTTGAAGTGTGCCAATCTAGACTGCCAAAAGGACAGTGGTTTTGTGACAAGTGTGAAACAAGGATTATTGGGAAAACTGTAACACAGTACTGGTACTTGTCTTACATTAAACAAATTTAAAAGAGAGCAACTTTTTCCTCTGTACATAGCATAATGAAAGTCATTGCGTACCCCATCAACATTACATCATACCGTCATCTCAGGATGGTAGGCACCTGTGCTAAAATAAACTACATTAATTAACAGTTCAATTTTTAACCCTGAAATTACTACATCTAATCATTATTCACTTCATTTTTTGTGCTTTTAGAAATAATAGAGATTTATGCCATTACTTTAAGAGGGACCATATTGCACATTGAGTCAAATCCTGTCATTTGTATTATGTATAGCTTTGTAAACAAACCCAACAATAGAATTTGTATAAACGCTGCCTTTATTAGCGCCAAACAAACAGTCGCATGTTGTCCTCCTCCAATGCTTTGATGCTCGCCTTCGTTTCCATCATGTCATTGGCAATCAAGTCGGTGTGGCATGAGATCCCTAAAGAAAAAAATAAAGAAAAAATCACAAAAAAATACGGTACCAGTAATAGGTTTAATATAGTAAAGTAGTATAGTTTTTTTGTCAGTGTAAAAGAAATGTACACATTTTGTTGCATGTTTTAATGTATGAACATTGCTACAGGCAAATACTTATTTCTATAAACACTTCCAAATGTCTCAAAAATATAAGGTGCGTGTACACACACAAACAAACACATACATTCACTCATGCATACAATATATCATGTAATGAATTCTGAGTGGCATACCAGAGTCAATGATGTCAGCAGTACTTGAGGGTACAGGTTACTGGAGCCATCTGGCTGCATAACTGCAACAATCTCTGCCACTTCGAGTTGTCTTTTCTTTGCTTGTCTCTCCTGTGCACGTTCATATCTTGGCACCGACTGGGCTGAGACATAGATGTTGTAACTTGGGACCCAACTTTAATGTTGGAGCCCAGTCGGGATGATTGGACAGAAAAACGGGCGCAGGGCGACCTGTTAAAATAAACAAATATATAAACAAATAAAATATGGAAAGACTGGTTATTTTACCGCAGTAGGGTGGCCGTGAATAAGTTCTTTAGCATGATGTGTAGGCTACCGGGGGTCTTTTCTTGCATCACCCCCGGGGGTCTGTTTTCTTGCATCAGCCCCTTCTGTCTCTTTTTTTTCCAAGTTTACATTTTGCCACCAAAAAACATGTTATCGGCATTAAAAGCCCAAGACTAATCAATCCAATTTCAGCAGTAAACACTTTGCACTGGCACTACTTGGGTGAAAATGTTCGATGTTAGCTTTCGGCTAACGTCCGCTAGCCAGCTTGTACTACCGAACTTGCTTGCTCATGAATCCAAAACATAAGCAACTTGCCCATATATGGGCGGTCGAAACGTTATTAATCCTCATGCATTAAATAAAGGTAAACAAGCTTACCGCTCACAAAGTGATCGCTGCACACACGAGCCCAAAGTAACGACTTCCCTCCGGAGTCCGCACTCCTCTGTCTCCAGGCCCTGGTTCCTAATTATTTTCGGAATTCGGAAAAAAAGACCGACCATTTTCCCCCTTGGCTTTGTTCGAACAGCCAACGATGCAGCAACAATGTACCATTTTAAACGCAGAAAACAAACGTGATAGATACGTGTTAGACCGAATCGCTACGTAAATGGAGGCCACCCAGCATGGCGACTACGAGAAATCCGAGGCGGAAGTGACGACATGTGCAAGCGACCTATAGGAAAGCTGGGACGGGAGGCACTTCCGGCGACACCCCTCCCCCTTTTGCAAGCATCGTGGTTGCAGTTTCGTACTTTCGTGAATATTGCCTGTTAGATTACCGAACCGACAGAACGACTTCACTGGACTAAAACACTTTTTTTTTTTAAGTCAAGTGTCCGGGGGAAAATATCGTCACGGTGCACGTTGACGCTTCTCGGCCTAGTTAGCTTAAGCTAACTAAAAGCTAACTAGCTTTTGGCTCCCTGGCCGCTAACAAAAAGAAAAGAGTCGTTTGTAAACGATACGTCGCTAAACAGAAATCCAGTGGGAGAGTGTTAGAATTGTCGTCTGGAAATGTGTGCAAGAACGACAGCAAAGTACGCGGAGGCACTTTGTGGAATAAAAGAAGAGAACGAGCAACATCTGCACATGCTGACCGATGTCTGCGGGGAGCCTCGAGTTGCGCTACACGAAGCAGGTTTGTACACATCCTCGCTCACTTGTTTCGTATACAACTCGTAAAAAAAATCGTTATAAATATTCCTGCATTTGTATTTCGATAGAAGCCTTTTTTTCCTGTACGACAGTGATGGTAAATGAAAAATGCGTTAGAGAGAGAGAGAGAGACTAAAATAGTGGTTCTAAAGTTTCTAAAATATATTTGAAAAGTAGCATCCATGCAAGAAAAGAGCTTGATCACAGCAGTTGCTTCTCTGCCACCAAGATACTGAGTGAACCATTATGGGTGACCAAAAATGCCAAAATAAAAAATAAATACATAAATACATAAATAAATAAAAGTAAAAACGGATATTAAAAAAAAGTACAAAAATAAATGGAAATTGAAATAAGAAAAAAAACTATATTTATTTACAAATAAATAAATAAAAATAAATGAACAATAAATAAACAAAAAATAAATGTGGAAATAAATACACAAATACATACAGAAATAGATTTAATAAATATAAATCGATGAATAAAAAGGCTCTGCTCTCATATTTACTTGATGCTGCAGATGCTGTCAACATGAAATGCATCATGAAACCATATCCAAATGAGTGGGCGGTCCTAAGTGTGTCTTAATGCCAACTGCTTGTGATGGGTCAATGAGGCGTCATGAAAATTGTCGACACAATGACACACTGTGTTGATACTGTCACTTGAATACTGACACCTTCTGGACCTTAAATATCACTACCGGTAACCGTGGTGACTTTTTTTTTCTTATAAACTTTATTCGAACATAAACAGTTTACAAAATATGTGAGAAAATTGAATACAAACATTGTATACTATCCAAACAAATCGAACACAGAGCACACTAGGGAGGTTAAAAATATATAGAAGCTAAACAAAATAAAATCAACAAAATAATAAAAAGAAAAAAACAGTACAAATTACAAAATAGTAAAAAAAAAAATAACTAGTACAAGGTCACAAATATTTGATAAATGATAATTGCAGCTTTTGGTTACATACAAGTAGATAATACTTGTCCAACACCAGACCACCTCTTGCATTACCTACACTATTTGCACCACACTGTACAATTAAGTAGTATAGGTAATGCAAGAGGTGGACTGGTGTTGGAAGTGTTTCCCCTTCTGGCAACAGTTGACAAGCTCTTGCGTCTTTTAATGCACATATTAGGACACTCAAATGTTCTGTATTCTTTGATTGTACAGTGGCATGAAAAAGTATCTGAACCTTTTGGAATTTCTCACATTTCTGCCTAAAATCACCATCAAACGTGATCTGATCTTTGTCAAAATCACACAGATGAAACAACAGTGTCTGCTTTAACTAAAACCACCCAAACATTTACAGGTTTTCATATTTTAACAAGGATAGCATGTAAACAATGACAGAAGGGGGGAAGAATAAGTAACTGAACCATCACATTTAATATTTTGTGGCCCCCCCTTTGGCAGCAATAACTTCAACCGGACGCTTCCTGTAGCTGCAGATCAGTCTGGCACATCGATCAGGACTGATCTTGGCCCATTCTTCTTTACAAAACTGCTGTAGTTCAGTCAGATTCCTGGGATGTCTGGCATGAATCGCTGTCTTGAGGTCATGCCACAGCATCTCAATGGGGTTCAAGTCTGGACTTTGACTTGGCCACTCCAGAACCTGTATTTTGTTCTTCTGAAACCATTTTGAAGTCGATTTGCTTCTGTGTTTTGGATCATTGTCTTGTTGCAGCATCCATCCTCTTTTTAGCTTCAACTGTCTGACAGACGGCCTCAGGTTTTCCTGCAAAACATCCTGATAAACTTTTGAATTCATTTTTCCATGAATGATTGCAAGTTGTCCAGGCCCTGAGGAAGCAAAACAGCCCCAAACCATGATGCACCCTCCACCATGCTTCACGGTGGGGATGAGGTGTTGATGTTGGTGAGCTGTTCCATTTTTCCTCCACACATGACGTTGTGTGTTCCTCCCAAACAATTCAACTTTGGCTTCATCAGTCCACAAAATATTTTGCCAAAACTTCTGTAGAGTGCCCAAGTGCCTTTTTGCGAACATTAAACGAGCCACAATGTTTTTTTTAGACAGCAGTGGCTTCCTCCGTGGAGTCCTCCCATGAACACCATTCTTGGCCAATGTTTTACATATAGTTGATGCATGCACAGAGATATTGGACTGTGCCAGTGATCTCTGTAAGTCTTTAGCAGACACTCTAGGGTTATTTTTTACCTCTTTGAGTGGTCTGCGCTGAACTCTTGGCGTCATCTTTGGTGGGCGGCCACTCCTTGGGAGAGAAGTAACAGTGCCAAACTCTCTCCATTTGTACACAACTTCGCTGACTGTTGATTGATGAGCATCCAGACTTTTAGAGATGGTTTTGTATCCTTTGCCAGTTTTATACAAACCAACAATTCTTGATAGCAGGTCTTCCGACAGCTCTTTTGAGCGAGTCATGGTGCACATCAGACAATGCTTCTCATCAAGACAATTCTAACTAGGTGTGTGTTTTATAGTGGGCAGGGAAGCTTTAAGCCACTCATCAGTGATTGGGCACACACCTGACTTAAATTGTTTGGTAAAAATTGGTTTCAATTGCTCTTTAAGTATCCTTAGGCAGAGGGTTCAATTACTTATTCCTCCCCCTTCTGTCATTGTTTGCATGCTATCCTCATTAAAATTATGAAAACCTGTAAATGTTTGGGTGGTTTTAGTTAAAGCAGACACTGTTGTTTCATCTGTGTGATTTTGACAAAGATCAGATCACGTTTGATGCTGATTTTATGCAGAAATGTGAGAAATTCCAAAAGGTTCAGATACTTTTTCATACCACTGTACTTCTGTCGATCCGGACAGTCTGCTTAACACTCGTGTGTATCTATGCAAGCCTGGAGGCTGCACTGCAATCCAGAGTTAATATACATATAACTGTAAATAACTAAAATTATTCATAAGATATTCTAATAAAGCAATGCCTATATTTTAGTTTCTTACCATACAGCATCAAATTTGGTCTATTTTCCTAGTGTCAACTTTTGTTTTGTCATATTTTCAACCATTGTTGGTATGTATTGTCTATTACCAGTGTTGCTATGCGCTTACCTTTACCATTACATGTATTGTTAACTTTTTTATAAATGTTGGTAGAAAATTTACTGATGCAATCAACAAATCTTTACCTTTGGCAACACTCGTGTGTGAATATTTTTGTATTTTTGTTTTACTGTGTCAATGATAATTGCCTAATCAGTTTTGAACCCAAAGTTGTGAGTTAATTTCTGACGGTGTCGGCTCTCGGGTCAGGCCTGGAGCCGGAAGGCTGGCCGCAGCGTCACCTGTTTCAGCACCTGTTGGCAGGCTGGTGCGCCAGGTCCCCTTTTGCGTTGTGTGTTGAAATCAAATGCGAGTCAGGAAAAAGAATAGGCGGGAATCCAAAGTCAAGCTGAACAAAAAGCGGCTTTATTGGCAAAAGCACAATGAGACCATTCAATTTGCGCAAATGGAAAAAATCTGATCATCTCAGGAAATGCAACAGTTTATAAAGCTTCATCCATGGTACAGCCTCTTTTCCCGATTGGCTGTCAAACTTGTCTGCCCACTTCACGCTTAGATCTTATTGGCACGGGAAAGCCTCGGCCAAACCCACTTATTAACGAGATGCAAATTATTGAATGCTAATGGTATCTGCTTTTGACCACTAGGGGGTAGTGCGAGCTTAGTTTTGTGACTTCTACTGGTATCCAATTGTTATTGAGTAGCCCGCAGATCATACGTCTCCCCTCCCATTCTTGAGACCAGAAGTAGTAACAAGTTTTACTGGTATCAAAAGAACTTATTCGTTCATTAAAAATAAGGTGACCTATCATTTACATTCAAAAGAACTTATTCGTTCATAAAAATAAGGTGACCTGTCATTTACGTTGTATAATCTAATAGTTTTGCTAAAACTAACCTTTTGCAGATACCCAAAATAATGAAGGCCTTGTCCTAAACATCGTCCCTCAGCTAACAATAACGAGACTCTTGTCCTGAGTCATTTGACCGCCGTCCGACAGTTTGTAAAATAATGAGATCCTTGTTCTGAGTTTCTTCTATGATTGTCAACGAGCAGTCATAAAGTAATTAAGATTCTTGCTCTGACCTTTTTCCCGTCATGGTTGTAAGCTTCTTCAGGATATCCCTTGTTCGTTTAGCCCTTAAGCGTGAAGGAGCAGTTCTCAACAATTGACCACAGTGAACATGTGATTTCGAAGGAGCAGTTCTTTTCAACAGTTGACCACTATGAACATGTGATTTCTGGTATTTTTCAGCTGGCACTTTAGGGTTACAAGATTAAGTAAAATGATTAATTGGTAACAAATACATGATTCCCTTTGTGAAAAGTCAGGATACACACTGGCATTTAATTTCCTTAAGCTATTTAAACACAAGTAGCAATCATAAAGTTGTTTAGCATGAAAAGGATTTCACTTGAACATTTGGCCTAGAATAGGTCAATAGTTCAAGGGACAGCACCAAAAATCAGATCCCACAACGGAAGTGGTGAATGCTTTTATGTTTTATATTGAACGTGTAAAAAGGGGTGGGATTAAATAAGTTTTATTCTTTCCACTCCCTTTCAGGCATCTTGATTCTACATTTAACTTGTACTTTTCTTTACGTCTTTGTTACCGATGTCAATTGGGATATGCCTAAAATAAATACAAATGGAAAATAGCTTGTCATGGAGATAAAAAAACTCAATGAAGGATGCTTTATTATGCATAAATATTGACGTATGAATGTAAAATTTTGCTAGAAGAATAATAAGGTTTATCAAATAAAATTGTGCATGGACAGTCTTATATTCAAATACACTAAAGGTAATGAGGTGACAGGCTGAACTGACACTAATTTGAAAACCTCAAATACATAAGTCATTGTATTTCCTATTGTCTTCATTTCTTCATTTAAATTTAAAATGTTCCAAATGGATAGATACAGTTAATAAATAGTGTGAACATGTCAATTTGAAAATCGGAGTGAAAAACATATGAGGGTTCATAATTCAGAATTGCCTAATCGAATACATGGAAATATGGTTTAAAAAATGAAAAACATAACAACTGTTGCAAACAATTTAGCATAAATAAAGTAAGTGTGTAAATGAAAAACATGAAATTTACAATGTTGCAGTCGGGGCTTGAACCTTAACCCTAAATTACGCAAGCAACTAGTTGAAACGCTTACGTCGCCTCTTACCATTGAGCTAAACAGCCACAGTACTCACCTTGGAGAATCACTTCCTATAATGGATGGAAAATCAAACCTTTTAAAAAATGAACTAAACATTTTGAATTGAATTGAACCGGAAATGATATGAAATCCAAATGGTCAAAAGATTCTACCATGATTTGATTCCACCGTGCAGGACAAGCCTTTCTCTTCTCCTTTCAGAATCCCGATCACATTGACCTGAAGGAAATTGACCTTACCGTGGCATGCCCACATTATGCGACACGCATCCGGCTCCGACATTGTTCGGGCAAGATTAGCGAAACAGCTTGCGCTCTATGGCAAAGTTGTCAGATCTTCCTTGTGATTTCTCGGTCAGGTATTTTCAGGACGCCGATATTTCTCTTCGAAGCAAGTAAACGGGGCTTTACATTTTTTTAGTGAAGTGTATCTCCACTCCTTCATCATGCAATTTTGCCCCAAAACAAAAGGAAATACGCATCGCTGTCTGCTGCTGCAGATGTAAGGAAAAGAACCGAGTCGCCTCGCTCACTTTGACCGATTGTCGGCAAAACCGAAGTTTTTGGACATTATTCCCGTCAAGCAAGGTAAGAATGAATTTATATTACCTTATAGTTTCAATATTTTGTTGGCATTTATAGTAAATACGAAGACAACAAACGTGTGGAGTGTGGACTGCTAGCTACCCGGAGCTATTCGTTAGCATTTGGCTAAAAAACAACAAGGGAGAACATTACCTTAGTGCATACGTAGTGGTTTATGGTCATTCTGGAGGCATTCAACTGGTCGTGTTATAGTAAATAGTAAGTTAACAAACGCGTAGATGGTTAGCTACCTGGAGCTATCATTGTCCTTTGGATAAAAACAACAATGGAGAACATTACCTTAGTGCAGACATAGTAGTTTTTGGTTCTTTTGGAGGGATTGAACATGGTCGTGGATGTGGTACGGCAAACAGTGCTGTAACAATCGACAGTGTGGTGCCGCGTCACAAGATGGCGCTCCTTTTCTTTGTGTAGAAGTAGTTTCTTTTTCCTTATTTGGCGAGGAATGTTTTGTTTTGTATTGTATGCCATGAACGGGACGTGTAACATGCGGTGGTGTCGAGCCCACACGTTTTCTTTAGCTTTTGTTTCTTTAGAATAAATGTTTACTTGTGGTTTTCAATTGCTCTTTTTTTTTTTTTTTTTTTTTTTTTTTTTTTTTTTTTTTTTTTTTTTTTTTAAATTACATCCTGTAGCTGGCATCCTCCTGTACAAATGCATTCTTGAAATCTGCTATTGATCGCTGCAACATCTCAGCTGGGATAAGTGGGCATCACCCAAATTTCAAAGGGCCATAACTCGAAAGCCGCTTCAGTGAGGAGGCTCAAACTTCGGATTCTTTTGACATAATAAGGCACTAATGGAATAAAAGTTTGGCAAATTGAAGAGGTGTCACTGGGGAGGTTCTGCCGAGTGGCATATGTGTGAATTGACACGGAATGACCCTTATGAACAATTTTTACCCCCACTTATCCCACGTCTGTTTTTTTAAAATAAGCTGCAATGTGACCATAATTTTGATCATTGTAACACTGGAGCAATTTGAGGATATATTTATTTACATTTTATAAGTTGATATGTGTATGAATAATTGTAAATAATAAGTTATACATTTGCTGCAACGAAGAACTGCTTCTGCTTGCAATGAAGAATGCTTTGCTCTGTTCCAACTCACATTCACATAGCCTGGCTATTTGAAAATGACTCAAGAAGCTGAAGAACCACATCCAACGCAGCAGAATGGTTAGAGCCAGTCTGCTGAGGCCGCCTGTCTTCTGTTAAGAAATGATTGCAAACTTGACCACACATGTACTCAGCAATCTTCCACTCACATGCGCAACACATAAACAAACAAGTACACGGTGTTCCAACTATGCCTTGCATTTGCATTTTTAGGGTTGGAACACCCATGTAACTAGGGGCTAGAAAGGGCGTGGAAAAAGAGAGGGTGAGGAGAGGAATCCTCAGAGAGTGCAGAAGTGAATTGTATCAGTCAGTTCCTCTCCTCTCTCCTTGCGATCCCTGAATTGAATGTCTTCTCTCCTTTTTGTGTCATGTGTAATAGATGTCAAATAGGTAAACCTGACAATATGGTTCTAAATTAACACTCGCCAACCTGTTAAATGCGGGTTAAAATTCATTTTGGCTGGTAACCAAAGGTGTTTGTCTTCTTGTGTCCTACAGGCGCCAGTGAAAACTATGAGCTTCTTGAGCAACAGAGGCCCCAGCTCTCTCATGTGAAGGAGGAAGAAGTAGAGGCGGATGAGGAAGAGCGCCCTCACATTAAAGTGGAAGAAAAGCCCATTCACATTAAAAAGGAGGAAGAGGATGATTTTCCATTGGCCTTTGTCCCTTTGAAGAGTGAAGAAGATGGAGGTGAGAGTGAGAACAGAGGGGCGGAGCCCCCAAGCAGCAGCTCAAGTCAACACATGACAACGGAAGATGATGGGGACAACTGTGGACAATCTCAAGCAGATAGTGATGACGTATTATCGGACTCACCTGACGTTGAGGATGAGGAGAAAGAGGATGAAGAGTCTGAAGGTGGTATGCCATTTCACACTGACTGCAAATGTTCTCTGTGTGGGAAAACATTAAGCTCAAAGGGCAGTTTGATAGTTCACATGAGAGTACATACTAGAGAGAAACCTTATGGCTGCTCATTTTGTAGTAAAAGATTCATTGATCAAAGCACTTTGATAAAACACACAAGAACACACACAGGGGAGAAACCGTTTTCTTGCTCAGTTTGTGGCAAAAGATTTTCAGACAATGGACATTTAAAAAGACACAAAATAGTACACACGGGAGAAAAACCTTTTACCTGCACAGTATGTGGCAAAAGCTACTCTGATAAGTCCAATTTTATACAGCACACAAAAATACACACTGGAGAGAAACCTTATAAGTGCTTAACTTGTGGTCAAAGCTTCTCTGTGAAATCACATTTAACAAAACACACAAGAACGCACACTGGAGAAAAACCATTTGCCTGCTCAGTTTGTGGCAAACGATTCTCTGTAAATGATAGCTTAACAGATCACACAAGAAGACACACTGGAGAGAAACCTTTTCGCTGTTCAGTTTGTGGTAAAAGCTACTCTGTGAAGTCAAGTTTAACACACCACGAAAGAACACACACCGAAAAGAAACCATTCAGTTGCAGTGTCTGTGCTCAAAGATTTTCTAGTCATGCTCATGTTAAGCAGCACAAGTGTAAAGATGCAAAGAGCAGTTACCAGTGAAGCTTGAAAGAGAATTTGAAGAAACTGAGACTTTGCGGTACCCTCTTGATGACCTTTTTTTTTTATTAGTCTCACAATGGGGACATCGGAATAAACTTTAAATTTATGAAGATGATGAAAGATGCTAAGCCAATACTAGCTTAAGTGTCAATTAACGTAAAACATAATCATGGTTCAAAATAAAAACCTTCAAACTAAAATCTTTTTAACCTTCCTGAACCTGGCTCTCAAACAGAAATGTTGGCCTTCTAAAAAGTGTATGCCCTCAGTACTTTGTTGGGCCTCCTTTTACATTCATGACAGCACCAATGTCGTGTGGTATGAAGACAGTTCAGGTTTTGTTGTAGCCCAAGGTGCTTTGATATCGGCCTTTATATCGTCATCATTTCAGGGTTTCCGTTCGTTTGTCTTCCTCTTGACTATATAGCATCAATTTTCAATGGGGTTCAAGTTCGGCCAGTTTGCTGGCCAATCAAGTTCTGTTATTCCATAAAGTATATTGGCAGTTTTGGCTTTGTGTGCATGTGCCAAATACTGCTGAAAAATAATCTAATTTTGTGAAACATCGGATAAACAAAAAAAAAAAGTGTCTTCCCACTATATTCATCAAATTGATTTTGTGTGTGCTGAACTAATAATACATGCAAGATTCACTTTTTGAAGAAAATTATCATAATAAATTGCCTGTACCATAAGTGCTGTCGTCACGAGCAATGACAACAGAACACAATTAATGATCAGAAATGTCAACATGAACGAGACTTGCTTTCGCTTGCTCTGCTAGAATTTTGCCTTTTAATATTCTCGTGTTTCTTTGTTTTGTTTATCCCTTGTTGGTTTTATTGTGCATTTTAGTTTAATACTATTTTTTTTAGTAAATGTATTGCTTTTGTTATGTAAGCATGTAAGTTTAACTTGATAGTATTTTAGTGAATGTATTGTTATGCATTTTATTCTTATTTTGTTATGGTGACATTTATGATGTCTTGGAACTGCAGATGAAAAATAGCCTTTTGGCTAATTCTGGCATATTTACTGAAATTTTCATTAATATGTACTGTCCCTGATATAAAAAATAAAGAAAAAACATATGTGCAACTGATGCAGAGAGTCATCAAAAACTCGAGGAGGAGCGGACTGGGGAAGCAGACGAAAGGGACATGAGTGTCTTGGGTGTTTAGCTTGCATTGTAGCCAATTATTTAAAAAAAAAAAAAAAAAGAAAGAAAGAAACGGTAGGTGTGACGTCTGCTTTAAAAATAGCCCATCAGTGATTGGATACTGTCTTGCTAAGAAAAATGGAAACAGAGGAAGAATAGTCATTTACTTATAAACGTAGAAGAAGAAGTTATTTACTTGTAAACTTAACATGGTACATGTTTCCAAATGAATCAATTTTCCTATATTTTGTTTAAAACCAAAATAGAATGTTATATGAAAAAAATGCTGTTATTTCCCAAAATATTTCAAATAAGCACATTTTAGAGCTGTAATTTTAAAACTTTGATATGTTTACTTATATCGGCTCATACATATTCATTAATTTTACCAGTGTGTCTGTGAAAGATGCTACTTGCTCTGCAGTGCATGCACATTTAGACCAGGCATGCCGCTTGGTGGTAAGAGCTGATAACACAAACATTTTTGCATCATAAACATATCATTTAAGTATACATATGATGGTTACAATAAAAATATAAAAGTAATTTAATGTAAAATTTTGGGATACGCATCGCCTTGAAGATCATGTATTGAGATACTTATGTATCGCGATACGTATCGTGTCGTGACACCTGTATCGTGAGGTTGTTGATTAGGGGTGCTAAAAAAAAAATCGATTCGGCGATATATTGCGATACTACATAGCGCGATTCTCGAATCGATTCAATTAAAAAAAATCAATTTTTTTTTTTTTTTTTAAGAGCTCAGAATTGTTCATTCGGTAGTCTTACCGATTCAACGTCTTTTCATCATTGCCTTTTCTTTTTTTTGTGTGTGTGTGTGAATCGATTTTTAATCTTCCATTTTTAATGGAAAAATATTCAACAAAACGTCTGACTTCGGGTTAGGATTCACACCTTGAGCATGGAAGAATGTTATATGAACGGAACATTAAGCCTTAATATTTTATTTTAATGCTGTTCAAACATGAAACAGATTACAACCTCTATAAGACTGAAATTTCAGATAAATAAATACATTTTCATATAAATCTTACACTCTACAAGCTTACTGATTCGTATTTTCTAAATTTGAATGAAAACAAATCGCAACAATCGACTTATAAATTCGTATCGGGATTAATCGGTATCGAATCGAATCGTGACCTGTGAATCGTGATACGAATCGAATCGTCAGGTACTAGGCAATTCACACCCCTATTGTTGATAATACCCAGCCCTACAGCAAACTATAATACAGTAGAAAACTTGAAATAAAATGGTATCGTGCAAGGGAGGTTGCACGATTAACATGATAATGACACTTTTGAAGTCACAGAGTGCTTATCTTTTATGTGCTCGATTCGGCTCATTCAGCCTAGTACCGCAATGAAGTTGTGAATTTTATGATCTGCCTATCAGTTAAAAAAAAAGAAAAAAGAAAAAAAAAAGCAAACAACCATCACATCATGTATCTCGTCTAAAATGCATATTTTTTTAAATGTTTTTTTCTAGGGATGCACAATAATATCGGTGGCCGATAATTATCGGCAATTATCGACCAATTTGACGTCAAACAGATAAACCAGATAATAGAGAAATCTGCCGATAATTATCGGCAATTTGATTTCATACAGATAAACCAGATAATAAAGAAATCCAGCAATAATTATAGACATGCCACGTTGGTCCATCTGTTGTGGTTGTGGCTCATATCAATAAAATTCAGCTTCATGTTGGTTTACATACATTGAAACATTGTGCAAAGTTTATACAATGTTTCAATGTATTTGTTAGACTTATAGTAGGACTCGAAAGTATATTTGTATTCAAGTTAATTTGGTTAGTTTTTTTTTAACAGTTGGACGCTGCTTCGTAGAGTGGGTTGTTCCTAGGGGTGTGCTCAAAAAATCGATACGGCAATATATCGTTGCGGGCCTCATTACAACACACGTATCGATACACAGGCGTCAGAATCGATATTGCTCGTTAACTTTAAATAGGCAGTTAACGTTTACCTAAAAAATAAAAAGCAGCAGCGTCTTTGAAGTTAACTGACTTCAATGAATGCAAAAGTAGCTCACCAGTGATTGGACACTGTGTCTTGCTAAGAAAAATGAAAACAGAGGAAGAATATCAACATTTATTTACTTCGAAACTTAACATGGCACGTGCCTTAATGTACCAATTTTCGTATATTTTGTTTAAAAACTAAATAGAATGTGTTACACGAAAAAAATGCTGTTTTTATTTCCCCAAATATTTCAAATAAGCACATTTTAGATCTGTAATTTTAATACTTTGATATTTTTTCTCATATCGGCTCATGCATATTAATACATTTTCCTGGTGTGTCTGTGAAAACTGCTCCTTGTTCTGCAGTGCGTGCACATTTAAACCAGGCATGCCGCTTGGTGGTAAAGCACAAGAGCTGCTAACAAAAATATTTTTGTCACTCAGCATAAGAAACATATCCTTTAGGTGTACATATGACTGTTACGCAAGTAAATTAATGTAATATATCGGGATACCTATGGCCTTGAAGATCAAGTATTGGGATACAAATGTATCGCGATACGTATCGTATCGTGCCCCTGTATCGCGATACGTATCGTATCGTGAGGTTGGCGGCAATACCCAGCCCGAGTTGTTCCATTGCGCAAAACTGGATGCTCATTGGATAAATGCTGGGCTTTTTCCTGCCCATCGGAGGCTCAGTGTCTGTGGGGGTTTATGGAACAGTGGGCCAGACATCCAACTCCTGTGCGATGATGATTGGATGAGGCGTTAAAAAAAAAAAAAAAAAAAAAAAAAAAAAAAAAAGCTTCCCTTAATTTGAATGACCAGCAGCCACCACTGATTCTTTTACATTATAAGTTTATAGTACTAAATTAATACTCGCCAACCTGCCAAATGCAGATCAAAATTCATTTTGGCTGGTGACCAAAAGTGTTTGTCTTCTTGTGTCCTAAAGGTGTCAGTGAAAACTATCTGCTTCTTGAGCAACAGAAGCCCGAGTGCTCTCATATTAAGGAGGAAGAAGAAGAGGTGGATGAAGAGGACCATCACATTAATGAGGAAGGAAAGCCCGTTGACATTAAAAAGGAGGAAGAGGATGATTTGCCATTGGCCTTTGTCCCTTTGAAGAGTGAAGAAGATGGAGGTGAGAGTGAGGAGAACAGAGGGGCGGAGCCTCCAAGCTTCAGCTCAAGTCGACACATGACAGCAGAAGACGATGGAGACCACTGTGGACAATCTCAAGCAGATGTTGATGACATATTATCGGACTCATCTGACGATGAGGATGAGGAGAAAGAGGATGAAGAGTCTGGAGGTGGTATGCCATTTCACACTGACAGCAAATGTTCTCTGTGTGGTAAAACATTAAGCTCAAAGGGCAGTTTGAAAGTTCACATGAGAGTACATACTGGAGAGAAACCTTATGGCTGCTCATTTTGTAGTAAAAGCTTCATTGATCAAAGCACTTTGACAAAACACACAAGAACACACACAGGGGAGAAACCGTTTTCTTGCTCAGTTTGTGGCAAAAGATTTTCAGACAATGGACATTTAAAAAGACACAAAATGGTACACACGGGAGAAAAACCCTTTGCCTGTACAGTATGTGACCAAAGGTACACTGTTAAGTCCGATTTAACACAACACATAAGAACGCACACTGGAGAGAAACCTTTTATGTGCTTAACTTGTGGGCAAAGCTTCTCTGTGAAATCATGTTTAGCACAGCACATAAGAATGCACACTGGAGAGAAACCTTTTACGTGCTCAATTTGTGGTCGAAGCTTCTCTGTGAAATCATGTTTAACACAGCACATAAGAATGCACACTGGAGAGAAACCTTTTACGTGCTCAATTTGTGGTCGAAGCTTCTCTGTGAATGCATGTTTAAAAAGACACACAAGAATACACACTGGAGAAAAACGTTTTGCCTGTTCGGTCTGCGGCAAAAGTTTTGCTGTAAAAGGAACCTTAACAGATCACACAAGAACGCACACTGGAGAGAAACCTTTTAGCTGCGCAGTTTGTGGTAAAAGTTTCTCTGTCAGGACAAATTTAGCATCGCACAAAAGAACACACACCAACAAGAAAACATTCAGTTGCAGTGTGTGTGCTAAAAGATTTTCTAGTAATGCTGATGTCAAGCAGCACAAGTGTAAAGTTGCGAAGAGCAAGTGAAGCTTGAATAAGAATTTGAAGAAGCTGATTCCTTATGGTAAGCTGTTAAGAAGATGACAAATGACCTTTTTCGTCCCACAATGGGGACATTTGTCATGTAATTTGAATCAACTTTTATTTCATGACATTGTCGAAAAGATGATAGGACAATATTATTTTAGCAATTAGCATCTGTTTTACACATTTACAATTCCACTAAGACAAATGGTCTCCTTTTTGTGATCATCTCCAAAGAGGACTTGGGGAAGTCAGTTAGATCGTTAGTGATTTGTCTCCAAAGATAATTGTGAAATGCAAACATTCCACGGACAAGAGGCCGAAAGATAACAGTAGAAACAAGACTTGTCTATGTAATGTCAGGACAATATTACAAAATATTATGAATGTGTTTCATGTCAGTGTATGCACATTTCTTTACCTTGCATCATCTAGATTAATTAGTTGTCGTGTAGGAGGAGTCATCCTGTCATCATTGTCAACTAATGATGTGAATTGAAAGAGGAGGAGGGTCTAGTCTTTTGAAGGAAGCTAAATCTAAAGACAAAATATTAAAAAAAACAACCAGGAAGAGTTTTTGTTTGTTTGTCAGTGGAGTAAATATAAACTAAATGGGGAGATAAAACAATGTCCATCAATTAATCATTTCAAAACACCATAAAGTATAAAAGAAACATATTGGAGAGATTTGGAGAAGAAGGAGAGGCGTAAACATTGAATTGGAATAAGCTGTAAAAAGAATGTTCATACTTATTTGTTATTGTTTTGTAGGTAGGAAAAGGCTTCAAGAATGCAAATGAAATATTAGGTGGAAAAGGGTTCTGGTCCATATTATGTATTATTTAGTAAAATGAACATAGGAACTATTATAGTGATGGGTTAGTGATTGAAAATAAAATGCTGTGGATGGCTACATATTGCTATATGGCATTATACAATGTATTGTAAATTAGCATACTGTGATTGGTCAATTTTTAATGCGAAGATTGACATGATGATTCTGAAATATTTAGACACTTTAATAATGAAATAAATAAATGGAGGTAGTATATACTTCCTCCTACTCCTTTCAGAATTCAAGTTATTCAAAAGTTGCATTCACCATTCGGTGGCTGTGCGCTTCAACTTTGGTGTTCAAATGTGGTTCATGTGTTTCCAGTGGTAATAAAAGCGCCAACAGCGAAATATACTCAAAAATGCAAATACTACTACTTAACGTTAGTTTGAGTTAAGACTATGGTTAGGGAAGGTGTTTGTTTGTTTGTTTGTTTGTTTGTTTTAACTCCATATTTTATGGTTTAAGGTTTTTCCTGTTATTCTTTTCACAATTTTATTATGCTGTTCCTATTACTATCCATGTTCAAAATAAATTTTTTGGGAAAAAAAAATTGTGTTCTTATTCGCTTTTAAAATCACTTCTGGCACTCTTGGATGCTGGTCTCTCTCTCTCTCTCTCTCTCTCTCTATATATATATATATATCTATCTATCTATATATATATATATATATATATATATATATATATATATATATATATATATATATATATAATATATTTCCCCCGGCTATCGTGGAATGTGACAGGCCAAAACGGGTACAATGTCCTGCTATAGTCTGCCAGGCTGAAGGCCCGACCAAATTGACCTAAACCACGCCTGCATAACCTAGTCAACCAATCAAGCTTTGGCAAAAGACAGTAAACCTCATGCAGTTCTGTAAAGTGAAAGGAAGATAATAGTCTAATCTGTTCCAAAAAGTAAGAAACACACATGCTTAAAAAGGGAAATCCAACAAAGACATCCATTTATCCAACAGTCTACGATTGTGGACTTAGACGACTTGGCCAGTTGACTTTTCCATCCAAAGAGTATTATATAGGGGCGGCATGGCTCAGTAGTTGAGTGGTCGTCCGTGAGGTTGTGGTTTTGATCCTCACCCCTGGTGACCATGTCGAAGTGTCCTTGGCAGGACACTGAATCCCGATTTGCTCCCAGTGGACCTGGCGGGGCCTTGCAGGGCAGCAGTTGGCCACTGGAGTGTGAGAATGTGAGGCTTCAATTGTAAAGCGCTTTGGGCACAGGAGAAGTGAATGCCGGGTGATTCAAGTACAACATCGGTCAAATTTAAGGCAGACGATGACGGATTAGTAAAATTTTGTAAAATGCCCACCTCTGCGGAATGACCCATATATATGCTCTGCTGTGTGTACAATTTATGCGCTATAATACCTTCATCTTTTGCTCAGAATCACAAATAACTGACAACTAATTCATCCCTGCAGTTCCTCGGCACTTTTATTGATTTATTTACACAATCAGACGCTGCTCCGTAAAGTTGGTTGTTCCACTGCGCAAAACTGGGCGGTCATTGGATAAGTGCTGGGCTTTTCCCCCGCCCACTCATTGTCTCTGGGGCGTGATGATTGGATGAAAGCATAAAATAAAAAGTGAAATAAATAATTTCCCTTCATTTGAATGACCATCAACCACCACTGATTCTTTTACATTCTAAGTTGATATGGTTCTAAATCAACACTCGCCATTCGCCAACCTGCCAAATGTGGGCTAAAATTCATTTTTGGCTGGTGACCAAAGGTGTTTGTCTTCTTATGTCCTGCAGGCGGCGGTGAAAACTATCTGCATCTTGAGCAACAGAAGCCCGAGTGCTCTCATGTGAAGGAGGAAGAAGTAGAGGCGGATGAGGAGGAGCTCCCTCACATTAAAGAGGAAGAAAAGCCCATTCACATTAAAAAGGAGGAGGATGATACCAATTTACCATTGGCCTTTGTTCCTTTAAAGAGTGAAGAAGATGGAGGTGAGAGTGAGGAGAACAGAGGGGCGGAGCCTCCAAGCATCAGCTCAACTCAACACATGACAGTGAAAGATGATGGAGACCACTGTGGACAAACTCAAGCAGATAATGACAACATATTATCGGATCCACTTGACACTGATGATGATGAGGACGGAGAGTCTGAAGGTGGTATTTCATGTCACACCGACAACAACTGTTGTCTGTGTGGGAAAACGTTAAGCTCAAAGTGCAGTTTGAAAGTTCACATGAGAGTACATACTAGAGAGAAACCTTATGGCTGCTCATTTTGTAGTAAAAGATTCATTGATCAAAGCACTTTGAAAAAACATACAAGAACACACACAGGGGAGAAACCGTTTACTTGCTCAGTTTGTGGCAAAAGATTTTCTGCAAATGGACATTTAAAAAGACACAAAATGGTACACACGGGAGAAAAACCCTTTGCCTGTACAGTATGTGACCAAAGGTACACTGTTAAGTCCGATTTAACACAGCACATAAGAACGCACACTGGAGAGAAACCTTTTACGTGCTCAATTTGTGGTCGAAGCTTCTCTGTGAATGCATGTTTAAAAAGACACACAAGAATACACACTGGAGAAAAACGTTTTGCCTGTTCGGTCTGCGGCAAAAGTTTTGCTGTAAAAGGAACCTTAACAGATCACACAAGAACGCACACTGGAGAGAAACCTTTTAGCTGCGCAATTTGTGGTAAACGTTTCTCTGTCAGGACAAATTTAGCATCGCACAAAAGAACACACACCAACAAGAAAACATTCAGTTGCAGTGTGTGTGCTAAAAGATTTTCTAGTAATGCTGATGTCAAGCAGCACAAGTGTAAAGTTGCGAAGAGCAAGTGAAGCTTGAATAAGAATTTGAAGAAACTGATTCCTTATGGTAAGCTGTTAAGAAGATGACAAATAACCTTTTTAGTCCCACAATGGGGACATTTGTCATGTAATTTTGAATCAACTTTAATTTCATGACAATGAAAAGATAAGACAATATTATTTTAGCAATTAGCATCTGTTTTACACATTTACAATTCCACTAAGACAAATGGTCTCCTTTTTGTGATCATCTCCAAAGAGGACTTGGGGAAGTCAGTTTGATTGTTAGTGATTTGTCTCCAAAGATAATTGTGAAATGCAAACATTCCACGGACATGAGGCCTAAAGATAACAGTAGAAACAAGACTTGTCTATGTAATGTCAGGACAATATTACAAAATATGATGAATGTGTTTCATGTCAGTGTATGCACATTTCTTTACCTTGCATTAGCTAGATTAATTGACCTTACCGTAAACCATGGCGAGGATGTTAAGATACCCTTTACTAAAGAAATAAAAGCCCCCTCTGCTTGCTTGGAAGAGAAATATCGGCGTCCTTGAAATACCTGACCGAGAAATCACAAGGAAGATCTGACAACGTTGCCATTACAGCTAGTGTTGTTCCGATACCGATACTGGTATCGGCAGAGGTGCCGATACTGCATTAAAACAGTGGTATCGGTATCGGTGACTACTCACAAGTAACATGCCGATACCATTAATTCCAACTCTAATATAGGATTTTGGATGCAGCATCTTGTGTCTTGCTGGTGCACGACATTCACTGGTATGTGACAAGTTCACTGCATGCCGATCTAAGATATCCTATTGGCCCTTGCATGCTCTGAACCAATGGCAGGACAGCTTTTTCATGTTGAGGAAAAAAAAACAACTTAAGTATCAATATGGTATCGGTATCGGTATCGGTATCGGGAGCCAAAAAATGGCATCGGAACAACACTAATTACAGAGCATGCTTTTTCGCTCATCTTGCCCGAACAATGTTGGAGGGAGCTGCTCGTTGCACTTTGTGGGTGGGGAGGGGCGTGGCACGGTAATGTCGTCATGTAGGAGGAGTCATAATTGTTAACTAATTATGTAAACTAAAAGTGAAGGAGGCTATATTTTTTTAAAGAACCTGAATATAAAGACCAACATGAAGAGTTATTTTTCTGTCTGTGGTGTAAAAATAAGCAAAAAACTAAATGGGGAGCTACAACAATGTCCAACAATTGATCAGTTCAAAACAATATCAAGTATAAAAGAAACATATTGGAGAGATTTGGAGAAGCGAAGAGGCTTAAACATTGAATTGGAATAAGCTGTAAGAAAAGGCTTCAAGAATGCAAATGAAATATTAGATGAAAAAGGGTTCTGGTGCATATTATGTATTATTTAGTAAAATGAACATAGGAACTATTATAGTGATGGGTTAGTGATTGAAGATTGAAATGCTGTGAATGGCTACATATTGCTATATGGCATTATAAAATGTATTGTAAATTAGAATACTGTGATTAGTATATTTTATGTATAGATTGATATGATTTGTTAAATATTGAAGCACATTAATAATGAAATAAATGTGGGTAGGAATAGATAAGTATATACTTCCTCCTACTCCTTTTCAAACGTGTCAGCAAATTGCTTATGTGCTATTGATCACTTCTAACTGCTTTTGGTTTGTATGTGTGTTTTTTTAACTACATATTTTATGGCTTTTCACACTTTTATTATGCTGTAATCTTATTATTATGCATGTCGAAATAAATTTTTGGGAAAAAAAAAAGTGTTCTTATTCTCTTTTAAAATCACTTCTGGCACTCCTCCTGGACGCTGCACCTCCTCCAGTGTGCACTTTTCTCCCTCGCTCGCTTTTGTTTAATTTTTCCCATGGCTGCTCTTGGCGGCTCAAGAACTCCCCCCCCCCCCCCCCCCCCCCCCCCTCCCCGGTCAAGAAATTGGATGGATGTATGGATGGATGGATGGATGGATGGATGGATTGTCCTATGCCCAACTGCCATGTCTTCAATCACCTCAAACTCACTATACATCCTGTCATATGCTTTTCCACTCACATCTAGTAAATCCTATAAATCACTCCATTTGACTTTTACTACGCTAATTAGAATTGTTTTCCTCATCTCAGTTAATTCACATTTGCACATTTTTTAACTGCTTTTTCACAATTTCTCATACTTAATCAACAGTTTTGTCTCAATGCTTTTTTGAACGAACATACGAAATTACTGTAATTTTGTGTGACATTAAATTAACACCTCCTAAATTACACTGACATCAAATTATTTATTCGATTACATTATGAAAATTAAAACCTGTTATGATTTACCTAATTGAACTTGTGAATTCATTATAAGTTTGAGATTTGATCTGTAAAGGACAAGAAATCATAACATCCTGATGATTATTGCAAAAAACTTTTTACACAAATGCAGATTCATAAAATGTCACCCGCTGCTCTTAATTTAAATGAAGTAATATTTAAAAAAAAAAAAAAAAAAAGACATTAAAATGGAGTAACGCTAGCTTTTATTTTCTTCATTGTTTTCATTGACAGGAAGTTCTTCCGCTGTGCAGCTTTGTACTTCCGTGAACGTTTGTTTCCTTTGCCAACGAGCACCACTACCCCTGTCCTTACACTGAACGGACTAATCCTCGACACAGCCCGATTATCACTACTTTACTGGACTAAAACATCTCCTTTTTAAAAAATTTTTTTACTCGTCTCCGAATAAACTCGTCTCGATGCACGTTAAAGCTTCTCGGTCTAGTTAACTTAGCTTAGTTTTTAGCAAGGCGCTAACAAATGAGCCTCGTTTGTAAACGACACGTCCCTAAACAGAAATACAGTCGGAAAGCGTTGCGACTATCGTGTCAAAAATGTGTACAAGAACGACAGCAAACTTCGCGGAGGGGCACTGTGGATTAAAAGAAGAGAACGAGCAACATCTTCAGCTGCTGAGCGATGTTCGCGAGCAGCCTCGAGTTGTGCTACACGGGGCAGGTTTGTACAGTACACTTCTCTCACCTGTTTAGTACATAACTCGTTATATTCGTGTGCTTGTATTATATGTATGTGCATATCCGTATTACTCAGGATAGAGATGGCCAGATGAAGTTGTTCGAGGAAAATACGTTCAGTTTTCCAAGCTTTTCTACTGAAGACTTCATGCCCAATGAAATAGTTTCCCCACTCTCAAACATTTAAACTAATTACAAGTAAACGTATGAAAAGACTCCCTTTTAACACGTACAACATAAAAAAAAAACATACACAGAACAAAAATAACAGTATAAATTTAAAACTTATCTCACAAGAACATCTTTGTAAAGCGTCTTTCGTATTCAGAGCTACTTTCTCACAACTTAGGTCAACCAACTGTACAGGAAGCGCAAAGCATGTCCATATATATATATATATATATATATATATATATATATATATATATATATATATGTGCCGTCAAACTACGGCCCGGGGGGCCATTTGCGGCCCGCCGTCCATTTTTTCGTGGCCCGCGACATTTGCTAAAAATGGCATTTGACTCAGTTCAAATAAAAATAAAAACAAAAATGTTTGGATATGGACAAAGGAAGACTGGAGAGTGTCGAAAAACACAGGTGCTATTAAAGGTTATTTTAGTTAACTAAAACTAACGAAAAAACAAAAATTCAAAAAACAATTTTGTGAATGAAATAAAACAAATACGAAGATGCTTTTTAAAAAAAGAAAACTAACTGAAACTACATTTTATATTTACAAAACTAAGTAAAATAAAACTAGAATTATAGCAGAAATGTCCTTCGGTTTAGTCTTTGGTAATTAATTTAATGCATGAGCCTTTTAGTAGATTTATTTTGATAAAAACCAGAATAATGACGTCGCGCCCATGGTGTTTTTTAAGTGTTGCGCACGAGTAATACACATTAAAAAAAAAAAAAAACCTAATACTGCAACTAACTAAACTAAAACTAAGCATTTATTAAATAACTAAAACTAATAAAAAACTAACAAAACCAACCCTTAAAAATAATTAAAAGTAACTAAAAAATAAAATAAAAATCAAAACAAAATAAAAACTAAAATGAAAAATTCCAAAACTATAATAACCCTACTGCCATATTACAAATAAATTGGTTTATATACTGTAGCATTTTTCTAAATATGCAAAAGCACAAATAAATTATTTGTACGATTTTTAAGACTAAACACAATTTCTCTTCATAACATTATGTGGCCCTTGCGTCCTTCTGATTTTCTGTATGTGGCCCTCAAATGAAAAAGTTTGGACACCCCTGATATATAGTCAGTGAAGTCCCACTGAATCAATCCCTCTGTATTCATCACCGGGAACACACACACACGACAAGCGGGTTGTGTTTTCAGTCGGGGAACTGCGTGTCCGTCAGTGATGCGGCAGAATATCTGTCGTGTGCCAAATGTGTTTTCTTTTTGTGTCCTGCAGATGTCAATGAAAACTACCTTGGTCTTGAGCAACAGGAGCCTGAGTCGTCTCATATTAAACAGGAAGAAGAAGAAGAAGAAGAGGAGGAAGAGCACCTTTACATCAAAATGGAAGAGGGCGACGACGATATTACCAAGTTGCCATTGACATTTGTTGTTTTAAAGAGTGAAGATGAGGGTGAGAGTGAGAACAACGTAGGGGTGGAGCCTGCAAGCAGCAGCTCAAGTCAACAGCTAACAGAAGGTGTTGTAGATCACTGGGGACCACCGCAACAAGATCGCCTCTTAGCTCCACTATCAGATAATGATGACCAAGCATCACAACACTCTCCTGAGGACGATGATGACGACGAACAGTCCGAAGGTGATGTGGCAGGTCACGCTGACCGCAAATGCAGGACATGTTCTCAGTGTGGGAAAGCATTTAACTCAAAGCAGGGTTTGAACATTCACATGAGAGTACACACCGGAGAGAAACCTTTTGCCTGCTCAGTGTGTGGGAAAAGATTCACTGAAAAAGGCACTTTGATCAAACACACGAGAACGCACACAGGGGAGAAACCGTACACTTGCTCAGTGTGTGGTAAAAGATTTACTGAAAATGGACATTTAACAAGACACACAAGAACGCACACTGGAGAAAAACCTTTTGCCTGCAAAGTGTGTGGCAAAAGCTACTCCGAAAAGTCCAATTTAACACAGCACACAAGAACACACACTGGAGAAAAACCTTTTCTGTGCTCAATTTGTGGCGAAAGCTTCTCTGTGAAGTCACATTTAACCAGACACACAAGAAAACATACTGGCGAAAAACCTTTTGTCTGCTCAGTTTGCGGCAAGAGATTCTCTGTAAGTACAAGCTTAACAGATCACACGCGAATCCACACTGGAGAGAAGCCTTTTAGCTGCTCCGTTTGTGGCAAAAGCTTCTCTGTCAGGACAAATTTAGCAAAGCACAAAAGAACACACTCCGGGGAGGAAGATTTTGGCTGCACAGTTTGTGGTAAAAGTTTCTCTGTCAAGTCAAGTTTAATAAACCACACAAGAACGCACCGAAAAGAAAACATTCAGTTGTAATGTGTGTGCTAAAAGATTTTCTAGTAATGCGTCCGTGAAGAGACACAAGTGTGCAGCTGACAACAGGAGTACCATTGAAGCGCTGAGAAGAATTTGAAGAAACTATTCTTTGTGGTAAGCTGTAGATAACCTTTATTAGTCCCACAATGGGGACAGTTGCATTGGAATAAATGTTAAATGAAAAACAAGTTGTTTTGAATTTTACTACCAGAAATCCTGCCTAGGATGCCAAGTTGCTTAGGAACACCACAGCATCAAGACATACATACTGATTGAAAAATAAAAAATCTCCTCTCCTCTCTCCTGGCAGTGACTCTCGATCAGACGACTTGGAACTATTATAGTATATAGGAACTATATATAGTGGATGATTCGGCGTCAAACAAACACTTGATGAGAACGACGATCGGGTCGGCCGAAAAACCGACAACCACGTTCAAACAATTCGCAAAGGACGCGCGCACTCAATATCATCATCATCATCATGAAAGGACGCTTTAAAAGTTTGCATCACAGGTGCACGGTCGACATAAACTGCTTATCCAAAGGCAGTGACCGACGGGTCTGCGCATGCGCATGCTAAATTACCGTCAATTCACCTCGAAAAGATGATGGATTATCTATATTTAACCAATATTTGAAAAGATATGACAGTTAACTTAAAACCCTATATCAATGCGAATAACGGACGTCAGTTCACCTAATTAGCCTCGATCCTTTGGCCTTGTTAAACTGGCGCGTAGCGCATGCGCAATGATAATTCCCACGCGACCATATACACTGGCAAACAGCGTTGGAAGATGAAACAAAAATGTGTTGGTGATGACGTTGTTAAATGTTTTATCTTTACATAAAATAAACGTAATACGAGTAATTGAAAAACAAACAAACAAAAAAGCAAAAAGATCCCCAGCTCCCATTCACTCCCTGGACTGACACCGCCACCCTGTGCCAAAGTGCGGCATTGCAACACTATCTCCTACTACTCTTCTCCCCACCCCACCCCTCATGCAAAAACACTGCGAGAAAGCACATTCACGTTTGTTTGTTTTTTTTTGGGGGGGGGGGGGCAGGATATGTTCAATAGCCGTAATCTTTTTTTGTTTTGTTCACAGGTAAACTTACTTTCCCGCAATAATGGAGAGTATCGAAATACAAATAATATTGTATCTTTTGCCATTATTTTCTTCGTGTGTATCAAAAAATGGACCAGTACTTAATTGAACATTTAATCACAAAGTTGTCAAGGCAATTCAAAGTAGACATTCAAGTAAACAAAACAGTGGTTGGAATCATAAAACAATTATTTATATTTTCCTCACACTTCTTTTGCTGTAACTCAAGTCAATTTCATTTTACACACTTGAACATATTGTAGTAGAAAAAAAAAGTTTTGCAGGGACAAATTGCTCCCGTGCAAAAAAAATAGTGTGATGCCCTTGACATCTCACAAAAACATATTGAGACAGAAGAAACACTTTTCAGTCACAGACACAGTGAGGGGACGGGACGCAGCTCAATTCTTTTTTGTGATTAATTAAAGACCTCACAGACCTTTTGTGACCTGCTCAACATTTCCGACTTGTAAACACGTTTCTTTGAAATGCAGAATTAGGGCAAAGGGTGTGGCGTAATACTGCAATAAAGCTAAAAGGTCACGCCCACTTTATTCGACTTTATTCCTACTGTACAGCGCAAGTTGGTTGACAGCACAGTAAGGAGTCCAATATTCCACTAGGGGGCGTCCTACAGTATGTTGTACAATATTGAAGGATATTGAAAGCAGTTTGAACATTTTTGTTGTTGTACATGATAGCCATCTTCAGGTCCTTGTACTAGTATGTTGTTGTTTTTTTTCCACTACTGCCTTCCACTGGGGCGAGAGTTACTAGTGCAGCATAGTAGTATGCTAGTGAAGTTTAATTAGATGATAGTTGGCTAAAGTGGCACAAATACTGGAGAAAAAAAAAACTGGACAGTCATTGTGCTAGTGCACAGTAGCCATTCTACTAGTACGCTGCATTATGGGACTTCTTGTAAACAAGATGTTGTATTCAAGGGGTTTATTATGGTATGTATTTTTTTTTGTAAACATTGTCTTAATAGTGAGGACAAAGAACGTTCTACTACATCACCTCAAGCTGGATATAGTTCTTAAACAAATCAAATAAATGCTCAGTGTTCTCACTGCTAAACGTAGTTAGGCTTAATTGCATACTAGTAGATCAAATGTGGCACTAGTAGTGGAAAAAGTCCTCACACACGCATACACAAAGGAGGAAACCGAACTGTAAATTTCAAAAGGGCTACACCACTACAATAAAGTTTGTTCTCACAGGTTGTTGCACTGATCTTTCTAATCAATGCTGTGTTTTGTTAAAAAATGTCCCTTAGCAGCTCCAGTAGCTGAGCACAAAAATGGCTTACTCAGGGAAAAAAAACAAAAAAAAACAGCACCAGGCTCAGTTGGCTGTCCCTATTTGTTAGATTTTTAGTTGGACTTCATTGTGAGGAAAAGTTTTGTGCTCATGGATAGTAAACAGTACTTTGTGCAGTTCAAGTATCAAGTGTGCCCACACCAGTCTCGATCTTAACAAAAGTCCGACATCAGCACCTGCGACATGATGAAACGGTGGCTGCCAGGTGCAGCCTTTTGTGTTCCACCTACAAGGCACAGGATGAATACGTAGCTGCGATGGGAAAGCGTTTGGCACCTTTATCACTCCTGGCTGGCTCGTCTCTTCTCAAGCTTCACTTTGAGCTCCTCGTTGAGAGCTGGAAGAAAAGTGAAAAAGAAAGTAGGTTTAAAATGAAAAAGGTAGTCTTGAGATTTCTTTTCAGCATTCAGACACTCCGTGACAGATACTGACAATTCCGAACATTTCCTTTCCACAATGCAACGCTTCATTTCCACATGCTCACATGACACAACGTGATTTGGAATGACTGTTAACCAAAACAACAAAGAATTTATCGGAATCAGCCATCTTTGTTGTTTACATTTGCCTCAAACGCTTTGAGGGTGGAACTGCCACACTCCGAGTGAAATAAATCCAACTTCCAACCCTCCTCGAATGCAGCATAAGACCGCCATTTTGACTTGTGACGTAATTTCGGAATTGTCAATAGCAAAATAGTCCCAGAAGTTTACTGAACATGCTACACGTGGACAAAAATGGCTGCCGGCCTTTTGTTAGAGAAATGAAAAGGGAAGAGAGAGCCACAATCGTCACAAGGACATTTTCCCAGAAGAAAAGCCGAAAGAAGAAGAAGAATCGAGAGTTGTCAGGATACATTTCAAAGTTATTTCAGTGATGACACATAACCTTTAAGTCCGCTAGCTTAATGCTAACAGATAATGCGAAACTGATTAGACAAGCTAATGAACAACATGTATGTGGCAACGGAAACAACGGAACAAATTCAACTCATATCTTGAGGCATCCCACCTGACTGCAGCACTTACACTGTGCAAGAGGGGAAGGTGACAGGATGAGTCGTCTCATGGGGTTGGTGGGAGAGGCAGGCACTGGTGAGGTCAGGATGCGGCGGTCCGGAGCAGGGGAGCGGGGCAGAGGGCTGCTGGGCCAACGATCCGCACCTACTGTAGTTTAAAAAATAAATAAATCAATAATTGGATTGTCTGCTTTTGCTGAGAAGTGCTTTAAGACAAACCTTGTTTTGGGGGCAGTGCAGGAGCTCTTGGCAGGGGGCTGGTGGGGGCCGTGTGGAGGATCCTTTCGCCGTTCTCGTCATTGGCAGAAACGTATGCTAAGGACACAAAATATTACATTATGCTACTCAGAAAAAAAATCAGGGAAAAAAACATTTTAAACTCACTAATGTTCTCCTCATAAGGTTCTTCTAGGAGAAAAGGTTGAAGAGTTCCAGCTGTCTTCTCCACAAGGGCATTAATGACATCATGAAGGGTTGCACAGGGAATCTGCAGAAATGAAAGGAAAGGATGAATGTATTACGCAATATATCTATATCAGCAGTTCTCATACTAATGCTGCCTTCGAGGATAGTCGGAAGTCAGACTTTTTCCGAGTTCAAACCAGGAAGTGTGTACGGGAACGCCCCCTTGAACTCTGAAATTCCACTTGCAAAGTCGGAAAAAGAAGGACCCCGACTTCATCGACGGACTACAAGTGACGTCACTCTACAATGGCGACCCCTTTGGAAACAGACCGTGAATGGTAAAACATGATTTACTCAAGTATAAAACTAGATAGCTTGCTTCATTCATAAATATTTGTCATAACTCCACGTAATACGACGTGACAGTATGCCGCTATCTCCTTGCATGAAATTATACGGTGAACTACTGAACTGTATGGAATGCTTATGAACTAAGACAAAAACAATAAGTGAAGCAAAATTGCGTGAAGGTAAGTTTGCTGGAGGTCAAAATGAGGACCAAAATAAAGAACAATTTATCACTAGACGCCATTTTGGTTGTTTACTTTCGCCTTGAACGCTTTCAGGTCGAAACTGGGAAAAAACAACTCGGATATATCCGACTTCCGACCGTCCTCAAATGCAGCATAAGTGCTCAGCTGCAACAACTACTTAAATGAACTTACCGGATTTTCCACATCAATCACGTAGCCCCCCTGGTCCCTCTGTGTTACTCGGTAATGTCTGAACACTGATCTGGATGGAGCACAAACAAACAAATCTGAAGCACTGAGATGTATTCGATTCATCGTCCAAGGAGAAGTCAACCTGAAACATTTCTTGACAATAATATATGTTATATGTGACCTCACTAGTCTAAACATAACATTCTGATTAATATTACATTTGTAGAATATGAGTTATGAAGCAAAATCCAGTCATTTTTATCCATCTCAGGGGGCGGCCATTTTGCCACTTGCTGTTGACTGAAGATGACATCACAGTTGCTCAGGGTCAGGCAATGACCAATCACAGCTTACCTGTTTGCTGAAGCTGAGCTGTGATTGGTTATTACCTGAGACCTGAGCAACTGTGATGTCATTTTCAGTCAACAGCAAGTGGCAAAATGGCCGCCTTCTGACAATGATAAAAACGGCTAGATTTACTCACGCAATATTAACCAGAATACCGTATTTAGACTTAGAGGGGCTACATAGAATATATTATTGTCAAGATTTTTTTTTTTGGGGGGGTTGAATTCCTCTTTAACGTTTTTGCAGTTTACCCGTTGAGGTCCTGTCGCGTGGTGACAGCCAATGAGCTTCCATCTCTTCCGGGACGCAGCAACATGTTGCCACAATCCGGGTGTCTCTCTAGGAGGACTTCGGCCTCGGTTCGTGACACTGGGCGGAAACACCTGCGCCAACATGTTAATAAACACACTGCACAGCGACACCACACGCACACATCAGACAAAACATTTGTTCAGGGATTCTCCTTTTTTTTTTTTTTTTTAGTCCAGGGACCTTACACACATTCAATCTCACAGATGCTACAGTAATGTGGATCTCACGTGTTTGTAGAGTGTATGGGGAAAACCTACGGCGGGATCTCTCCCACTAAAGGGACAGAGAGTGGCGAAGGAGGTGCTCGTGTTGGGGTGCGACTTCTCCGCCGGGACCTTTCTTTGTCCACGACCTCCTTCAGCATCTGGAGCTGGCCCGGCAGCAACGTTAGGCTCGATGGTACATTCAGCTATGAAATAACGGAGCGGAAAACATGTTACAGGATGGAATAATAAAATAGTCAAGTGGAAAAACGGATGTTTACATCGATCACAGAGTAGAGGAAACCCTTCCACAGCTCCCTTGATTCCAGGTTGGGTGCCTGGAAAAGAATATACAGTAACTTTCAATATGTAACACCACAACAAAAGTGCTTTTAAGTTTAAACATATCAAATAAGAACATTTTCTGTCATGAGACGTGAGCAAACCTTGTGAGACTTCACCTAGTAAGCAACGAGTCGTGTTTTGCTTTTTTAAAGGCCCTTTTGCGATTCCACGACACTTTTGCTATTATGCGTGCATACTACCGAACAAGAGTATACGTACAGTAATGCCAGCAATGCCCAAGTTCAAGTATCTTTTAGGTATCTTTAAATGATGAGCAGTTCTTATTAATTTGAATTGTGTTGTACAGAATATACATTTTCCTTTTACTTCGATAACAGTTGCATGTAGTTAATACTAGGGATGTAACAATAAGTGAAATATCGCGATATCGTGATATTAAAACTGCCACAATATCGTCGTCGTCCTGCCCACAATATTTAAATGCAGCGCATCTGTTAAAAACTTCAGGTTGATTTCCATTTGTGCAGTTCTAGCACCCTCTCGTGGCTAGTTTTTTAGTCCAATTTTCATTAGCAATGTTTTGGCCCTTATATGTTTAAAATCTATACTAATTGTCGGATGAAGGGGAACGTAATATGCCTGTGAACCGAGTCACTATGTGGAGGAACTCAATGTGTGCGTGCAATAACAAGTAAGTGCCTCAATAAGTGTTATTAGAGATTGTAGGTGGTTATATGCATCGCTGTTATGTATTTTTTTTTTTTTTAGTATGAGCTATTTTATTTTATTTTTTACAATATTGTGACTTTTTTCAAATTTCGCCACACTCCCCACAATATTGTGATAATTATCGTATTGTGAGCTTCATATCGTGATAATATCGTATTGTGAAGTTTGGATATCGTTACATCCCTAGTTAATACAATATAATACTAGTAACTCGACATCCACAACACACCATGCGGCTGATTATTTATACTTTTATTTTGGCTTTTAGTTCAGCGTGAATTGTGTGGTCTTTTCGGGTTTTTTTTTTTATTCTATTTTGTTTATTTTCTTTCATTAATTCTTTTTTTTTTTTAAATGTATTTATTTTTTATTTTATTTATTGTATTTTAGTATTTTGTTGACTGTTTTTTTTAATATAGGTGGTTCTACTAGATTTTATGTGTATGATAGTGTGCTGATCTCACTTTGGAAAAGCTGGTTTATAAAATTTGCTATAGATATACAGTGGATTGTTTATTATTATTATTATTATTATTATTATTATTATTATTATTATTATCATTATTTACAAATGACTGACCAAGTCAAGTTATCTTTATTTATATAGCGCTTTCAAACAGCCAGTCTAAAGTGTTGAAAATGGCGTCCTCTCTTTATGGTTGAACAAATGTGCCATTCTTGGGGTTTCCAGAAAAAGTGTCGATTTTGGCGGTACATAATGAGGATTCCGCCTGATGCCAACAATGTATTCTTTATCCTCTGCGAAGAACGATTAATTATGGATTACTGCATGTTTTTTTCATAAATTATTATATTTCCATTACACACATTACATTTCTTTGCGTGTGCGAGTCGGCTAGAACAATTAAATGGCATTCCCATTCATTTCAATGAGGTAAAGATGATTTCATACACTAATGTTTTGAGTTCTGAGTGTGGTTACGAAACAAATTAAACTTGTATGTCAAGACACCACTGTATTATTGCGTTGTGTACTTTTGCAAGCTCCTTTCACTGTATTCCACGGGTGTGTTGATACGTGTGTGGAAACTAAGGGTCATTACCGTTATTCTGGTTTCGCCATCCTTCATCCGCAGGATGAGCCTGGCTGCTTCCAAATTTCTGTCTCGGCTGCAGTCGTCCTTCAGGGACACAAACCCGCTGAGATCCAGCTTCTCTACATACTGCAATACAGTACATGCAAAAATCATACATAACGTTTAAATCTTGACTTGATCCATTGCATCACACTTACGTGAGTGTCCTTAGAATTATTGAAGAAATACAAGGCATTCCCACACAGGCATGTCCATAGACGCTTGGGTGCCTGCAACAAAGAAAAATAGAAGTGTAGCATCTGTTTAGTGTTTTTTCTTCATCCATCTAATTTCCTGCCAATGAGAGGATTGGTGGGTGGGCAGCAGCTGCTGTCAGCGGACCACTGCATTAGCCTGCACCTGAGCCTGGCTCAAATGACACCTACTGGCTTGCAGTAAAAACATCTTAATGAGAGCCTGGGGGACCCTGAGCCGGTGGTATCCCCCCCTTGTGTCCCCACCATGAATAGATGGATAGGTAGCGTCGTGCACAGAAACGCTTCCTTCAATATTTCAATGTAACTTAAAAGATATTAAAAACACACACATCAGTGAGCAGTCTGTTGCTATGGCTACAACATTCTCCTAGAAAGCACACCGGATGTGTGATCCATTCAACAAAGCGCCTGACACTTAATGAATTCAGAAGACAATTAAGCGGTTGTTTTCTTGAATAGCGGATCTGAAAGCACGCCATAACACTGAGGCGCAAAACAAGAAACAACATGAAAATGCCTGGTTAACGTTTATCCGCCTCGCCCATTCCCGCACGATAAGGAAGTTGACAGCTCACCGGGGAAACACCGGCACGAAACCCGGACGAGCATACATGCCTTTTCTTTGGGTCCTCGCTTCTCCAGATAGCCTTCGTAGTAACAGGGCGGGAGCTGCGCGCGGGTTCCCCCCGGTCCGGGGCGCTGCCTGACGGGTGCAGCCGCCATGAGTGTCGCTGGCTGAGCACCACCACCAGAGGACAAAAGGGCGCGCGGAGCAATCCGGGCAAGGGACACGCCTTCTCCCGATGAGATGGTTCTGTGGCAATAAGCCAACAGCTGGCTGGTGGAGCATGCTGTGTCTGGTGGGAGGTCACACAAATGGGGGGTGGCTGTGCACTGTGCAGATTATACAGTGGTTGAGGGAAATATGTCCAAATTATCGTCATGGTTTGTGACAACCTACATTTGTATATACAGTAGACAGAATACATAAAGTAGTACTGTATGAAGAAAACGGTGTATGATATCTTTGTCTCAGCATTCCATTTCTATACTGTTACAGTGGTCAAGACTGCCCCTAAATGGTGGAATTTTTCTACAAAAATTTGATTTGAGCTATATATAAAAAAAAAATTCATTTACTCGCGCCTGTGATTTTTTTTTTAATTTTTACTTTAGTTTGTACTTAATATTGTTGAATATTTTTTTGTTGCTGACAACTTTCTGCTGCACACTTCAGCCCATTTATTAATAATTTATTGAAAATTAGTAGATTGAAAATTTACTTTGCAAGTCAATAGTGTGTGTCCCAAGTATTCTACTTGCACTCCTAAAATTTCAGGTTAGAAGAAAAAAAAAAAAAAAGTCAGTATGGACTCCTTCCTACATTAGCCCTCATTAAAATCACAGGCGATCCAATCCCAGATGACTATGAGCGAGAAGCGAGATACATCCTGGAAACTGTCAGGACTAGCATCACAAAACAGTTTGGTCCAGATGACCAACCAGCTCGTCCACAAAATGATCCTGCAACATTTGCTTCGTTCATGTCATGACTGGGTCATGCCAGGGTTATGTTTGGGTCATGACCGTGAGGTCAAGTGTCTGTTTTGAACTGATGTAACCGGCATCTAGTTTCAACTGGGTCTTAAGCTATGTGATGTCAGGAGCTAAGTGATGTCAAGAACCGTTAATCTCTTTATCGGGTTAACAGCCAATCAGATAATTCCATGTCAGTCCTGTTATCCACATGTCTAGCCATAGCCAATCTGATCGATTCACTGTCTATATAAGCCGAACTGAGAAGTGTGTTTTTTGTCGGATTAGTCCTCTGTCCAGCTGGCCACTTGCTTCTCTCTTCCTCGATGCCTTCTTGTTTCTGGTCAAGTCAAGTTAGTTCCACGCCTTTTGATGTTATGCGAATAAAGTGTTAAAACTCTTATTTGTGTCTGCGCTTTTGGGATCCAACCTCAGAACGTAACAGTTCAGTGTGCGAGAAGATGCGAGGGTTGTGGCAAGACACTGCATGGTTGCTTCACTATGACAACACATGCTTGCAATGCTCTGAGCATCCAACACTTCCTGCCTGAGAAGACCATGGTAGTGCTAGAAGAACCTCCTTACTCACCACACCAGAACATTAGCAGTATACTGCAAAAAAACATGAGACAGGTCAATATGTAATTTCAGTAGGGTTTCTGCCATGGGCCACAAACAAAACAGATGACAGGCCACAAATGGACCTCATGCCATAGTTTGTACATCTTTGATTTAGAGTCTTCCAAGCATGTTTTGGAGCATGTGGGAGGGTTAACTAAACAAATGTGACATACCCAAACCTTAGACTCTGGGTCAATTGCCAAAAGGATGTAAGACTTGAAACAGGAAACGTGTTGTAGTTTGACAATATTTATTTGAATAAGCAAATAGGCAGCCTCCATCCCCCTTTACATATAATACATAAAATAAACAAAAATCAAACATCATAAAGAGGTAATCCACACATCCTCAAGATAATCCTGGATAATCCCACTTTTAGTCTCCCAATGGGTCACAGTCAGCAAATGAATACATTTAAGACAGATAGGTAATAAGGATGCATGCAAAAGGTTAGATTTTGACACAGAACATTAAACTCACGTATGATAAAATAGCTTTAACACTTCCTTCATTAACGGTGCAATATTTAAGGGCCTTTTGGAATTTAGTGTAGCACACAAACACTGAAGTCCTTTGTTACAAGACATTATTCATCTTTAACATTTTCCCCAACTCCCTTGATGTAGTGTAATGAGGCGTGTAAAACACACCTGAACCACGTAGTAGTTATTCCTCGGCACAGACGACCCCCGCCACCTACCCTCCAAAATGAGAGGAATAGCACAATAAGAATGAATGTCAACATAACATTTCGATGCATATACAGCTGCAACGAGATTATTCCAGGGAAGAACCAGAGCTCCAAAAGGCACCATGGGATTGGGATGGGGGCAGATCATGAGGAAGGGGGCAGGGCACCGGGGGCAGGTGGTGAATAAAGACGATTGGGGGGAGGACATAATCCACTGCTGTGTGTCTTTCCTCCTGAAAAGAGCTGTCTTTTCCACTCGAGGCTCAAATAGTGATGGATGAGTTGAGCAGGGCGAACAAGTGGATCATGGCAGACAGGAGAAATTTGGCATTTGGGGGAATTGAGCGGACCATTGCAGTTATTGTAATTGGAAGTGAAAACAACTATTGTGTACCGGACTTGCTTAAATTAGTGAACTCAATACAAAAAAGATGGAGGATGTATTATTAGTCAAGTTTGTCGCAGCATTTGACCCAATACACTTCAAAGCAATTTCCATGCTTCTACTGTAGTTAAAGGTTCAAATACAAAAAGGCTGTAGCTTGTCCAGCATCTTGACAATTCATTGACACAAAGTTGGCTTGGCGCCCAGCAAACATTGTAAGCGACACTGCCAGCAGCATCAATCCAGCCTGAGAAAATTCCGGAGCTGCGTGTTTATGGCTTTGCTACTTTTACCCTCCATCTCAAAACAATTATTAGCCATGGTTGGGATGCTTTAGACAAAAAAAATTGGCAAAGCTCTTTATTTGGAAATGTTAACGAGATAATTTTGCGGCATTATGTTGCACTTCCTTTTTGTTAAACGGAACCTGTTAGGCATCCACGCAAAGAAAGGAGGAACGGGAATGCAAACAAACCATACAAGAGCTGAGGAACCGTACAATTGTCACATTCAGAAGGGAAGTCAACGCAGAAATATTTTTATTTATATGTTATATGCGGCCAACTAGCCTAAACGTGGTATTCTGATTAATATTGTGTTTGTTGAATACGAGTTAAGTGTCAAAATTCACCTGTTTTTTGCCATGTCAGGGGGTGGCCATTTTGCCACTTGCTGTCGACTGAAAATGACATCACAGTTGCTCAGGTAACAAGCGATCATGGTTTTCTGAAGCTGAGCCATGATTGGTTATTAACTGAGCCCTGGGCAACTGTTGTATAAAATGTCCGTTCACCGAGATGGATAAAAACAGGCAGATTCTGCTGCTTAATTCATATTCCACAAATGCAATATTAAACAGAATGCGGTGTTTAGACTAGTGGGGTACATAGAACATATTATTGTTATTTATTTAAAAAAAAAAAAAAATCGAGCTGACTTCTCTTTACAATGCATTACACATGATCTGCCATGTTCTTTTGTTTAATAATATCAGTTTTGTTTGGATTAAGCAGTCTGGATATATAGCGAATGTCAACAATTGTCCAATACCACCTAATAGATCTGAATCATTTTCATTTACTACATTTAATTTTTTTTCTACAGTATCCGTGCCAGCAACATAATGACAGATCAATTAAACACTAGACAAACGAGACCCATGTATTCATTATTATTTCATAATATGTTCTTTTTGTGAATTTTTTGTTTAGTAATATGCCGTGAATTTTTCCTAATGCAATAATGATGGCTAAGCCACAGGAGATATCTCTGCAGGTTTTTTTTTTTTTTAATTGGGTAAACAGGACTTCAACAAATTGCTTTCTGCAAGAATTTTATTTTTTTAGTTTTCAAAAAAATATAAGTAAATGATTCAAATCAGAGATGTCGAGTTTCGGCCATCGATCCATGCCTTGGCTCAATTTTAGTCAACGTGTGATGAGGATATGGTTCAAACCATGAGCAGGAACAACACTAGATGGCAGTAATGGATTGGCTAAAAAACGGCAGACCTCCGTAAGAACCAGCACGGGCCTCAAATCACCCCGTGAGAATACAAATAAAGTAGATGCACTTATTAGTGTTGGGGAAGTTTCCTGAAAAAAATATTTGAAGTTATAATGGAGTAGTGAAAAAAGTGCACAGGTGCATTGTGGGTCCAAGACTTGGGAGTGCTGTAAGTGCACCCAAAAATTACATTGGTTTTCTGACTTAAAGCCTTTGGTCTTTTTGGGAAGAAAAAAAAAAATCTGAAAATGTACACAATGCTTTCTGACCAAACAGCGGCTATCAAAATAGGCCCTCATAATAAGATGTTTAGTTTTGCCACAAATATGTTGCTTGAGTGATTAATTCCTCCACCTGTCATTCCCAGTTTGATTCTGCCGCGTTGCACTCAGTGTGGCAGCGGAACGATCACTTCAACGTAGTTGTTGGGGAAATATCCCGTCCTGCCACGAAGCTTCCCCTCAAACCAGTTCTCGTCAATGTAATTGACCAAGGTGATGGTGTCGCCCTCGCGGAAGCCCAGCTCGTTCTCGTTCTCGGGGTCAAAGTCGTACAGCGCTTTGCAGCAAGGCTCCGCCGCTGAAATGAGGCAGAGAGGAAGAATGTCAGGCTGAGGAGCACCTTGACAGTTTTCCGCCTAATGTGATTAGTATCGACTTGGAGAAGATTTCATTAGCAGCTGTGCGTGAGTGGCATGTTTCCACCAGGGGCGTTGAAGTCTGGAAGAGAAGCTGTAGATGTTAGAACCTACAATTTGTAGGTAAAACTGTTTGAAGCTTGACACCTGCACCAACATGTTGCATATCGTCACTGTTGGGTGGAAACCTCGTATGTCCAAATATGGTCAATTACATCTTATTAACAAAAAAACAAAAAAAAAACAAAAAAAAGATTGCTCTGACCCCATCTCATCTCATCTGTTATTTTCAAGTATTATCAAAATAGCTTGAGAACAAATCTACTAACCGTCTTAAACTGTAAGTGGTGAAAAACTCTTCTTTTGCGGGAGTCGCACAGCATTATGTTGCTTCGAGATTTAAGGTCTGGATTTTTTATTTTTTTTTTATAAAACAGAGTGAAAATAGTTAAACATTGATTGCCGTTATGCTTCAATTTAGAAGGCACGCTTACAAAAATTTGTTTTCGCTACATGGTTTTATTTGTTACATCATCACTCATGGCTCTTAGAACCTTTGAATAAGTGGTTGGAAGATGATGGGACCACAGTAGCTTTTTTTTTAAAATCTAGTCAGGGGATTGGTGTGAGTGCGGACTTTGATGTGAACAGCTGGCACTGTTCAAGCATAGCGTAATATATTTGTGATTCTTTGTAATTGAACAAAATTTTGGGGTGGCGTGCTAATGTTAGTGTGCAACAGTACAGCATATGACAGCAATCTAAAAAACAACTGGAACTATGCAGTGTTTTATAAGTCAAGCAAGATGGAGATCTTTTTTTAGTTTCTTGAGAAGTAGTGGTTTTGGACATGCAAGGATTCCATTTGACAGCGATGATATAAAAAAAAAATACTGTTGTTACCTCCACCAAGGGTGTTTCATGCTTTGGCTTAGAAGCAAATTACGTCAAAATTGAATGCAGTCAAATTTAAATTTGGAAGTCAACATTAGACCTTCATTGGAGGGGAATTGGCTCCGCAGGTTCAGGAGTTGTAATGTGAAACTAAATTTCATCTGGATCTGGTGCGGTGTATTACTGTTAGCGCTCATCAGATCAGATTTAAATTTGTTGTTCTAAATTTTGGTCTGGAAAGTTGTTGGTTCATTGAATAGAATGTGTTTTTTTTCTCCCTTGGTGGAGGTTGTCATGAGGAAAAAACAGTTTGTCGTAAAGAGGCTGTCAGATATATACAAGAATCTGTAAGTCTTGAAAACCAAGAATGAGTTGGATTGTTTACTAAAGATTCTCCATTATGTCTCTTCAACCTAATTGGTCCCCATTTGACAAGCCCCGTCGTGTTGTGTCGCCCACACAGACTGAATGCAGGGCAGAACCCTTCAACACGCAAACACTTTTCTGCTTTGCACAATGACCGAACGGGGCTTTCTTATGTATTGGCTCACTCACGCGCTCTGTTTTTGAAGGAAGTTCTCGGGAAGGACGGACCTGGATATTGTTTATGTTGCAAAGGGAAAGACACATGAGTCAGAACTCACCAATGAGTTTAACCACAAATACTTCTTACCTCTCCCACAAACTTTGAACACATTTACACTTATCAAAACCGTTTGTTGACATTAAATACATGGCTGAAAAGTGCATCATGACTGTGGAAGAAGATATATGCATCAAGCATAAACCAAACTTGACATATAGTGATGAACCGTGATGTAGGGAAACACTTTATACAAGAACATTTACCTGGAGAGTAAGCTGGAGGGCTTGTTGCAGTTGGTGTGTAACCGCCGTTGGACTGCTCAGTGTCTCCATAGTCAAAGCTTTGTCTGGGTTTGGGTCTGTACTCTTGCCTTGGTTGGGACCGACTTTCTTCAACTCTGCGTGAAATTTAAATAATAATTTTAATACTTATTATTAGGGATGTTCGATACCACTTAGTTTCAGACCGATACCGATACTCAGACCCTCAGTACTCACCGATACCAACTGCCGATACCAGTAGTACATTTTGACAAATAAAAAAAATCACTAAAAGATATTTTTAAACAAATATATTTCCTTTAATTTTGACAAAAACAAAAACAGCACAGTCAGTCTTCAATAGTCTTAACGCTCAAAATAAAAAACAAAAATGCTCTTTTAGTTTAAGATTCACAATTTTGAAGTATTTCCAAACCGGTGAAGTTTTGGTTAAAAAAAAAACTGCTGCAAGCTAGCACCAGTTACAGGCAAGGAGGACTCACTTCACGTCTTCCCCCTCTGCCATCGGTCGCTTGTACTCGTCTGCGTCACGAGTACTCGAGTACTTGAAAAAAGGCTGGGATCGGCCCGATACCGATACCTGGTATCGGTACTCAACCATTCCTACTTATTATTCATGCACACTTTTATTTTACACACTAAAGAAACTAGATTGTAGTGCAGTGTAAATGGCAGAAAAATGTAATGTGACAATGCTTTGTTTGTTAACCAATTCTCACTATAGGTATCAAATCACTAAAAATGAAAACTGAGTAACTTTATCAATCAAACTTTATTTACATACACACACACAAAAATGTTCAAAATCAACTCAACACATCAAGCCCCACGAATAGTCACTGAGCTGACCTTCTTGTCATTTCAGCAGAAAGTTCTTGTAGAACCTCTGTGGCGCTTCTGTGGTACTGCAGCATGGATTCTACAAAAGCTGCCAGCTGGCTCACCTGTTCCACCTACAGAACAACAAAAAGAAAGACAGTATTCTTTATTCGCTTATGTCAAAACCCAACCATCGTATACTTGAACTGAAAAAAATCAGCAAAGCAGGTTAGACAAGCTCACAATGTTGCCCGTTCAAAGTCAGAAACGAAACTAAACAAAAAAGCACACCGGATTTGACATCAGCTGGCATATACAGTATAAAATGCATGACATAGTGCAAGAAGAAGCACAAGTCTTTCCCAATCCAAGCCAAGAGCTTCCTGACATTATCGCCAGCAGTTTTCTGTTTCTTAGGAGCAGTTGTGAGGTCTAAATGCAAAAAAACACACTCAGCATCCTACTTGGCAATGAGTGACGTGCACAGTTAATGACGGGACGAGAAGGAACACAACAGATCCTTCCGCGTGTCCATGCCAAGATGACGACAACAGATGGTAAAGCAAGCTTGTTTTTAAATTTCGCACAGTCCCGGATTTGCTCAAAAATCCGGTCGCTCGTTACCCGACGTTCCACTATACATGACAGCTGTGGGAAATTGAGCAACTCTAGGAAGCAAAATCTATTTGACAACGCTGGAACCAAAACGTAAAACTTATCGAGTCTCTCTCAGATCATTAAAAATAGTTTGACAACTACATTTCTTCATAGTTAATCAAGGAAGTCCAGTCACATTCCCCCTAAATTGAGCATAATTACAATTGCAAAAGCAGAATTCTTATACCGCTCTTAATCTGAAAACAGATGTACTGTACCTAATGTTGCGTCTTGCATGAATGGTACTTGGCTTTATCGTATATATATTTCTTCTGTACAGTATACAAAAAATACTTGCATTAAAAAAACATCTGGCTATCTGGACATTTTGTAATCATTTTGTAATGTTAATGAATCTTTAAGCAGCAGTTAGCTCCACCTGATTTCAGCCAAATGACAGATTGTAATAAACAAGAGTCAACCTAGTATGAATAACAATATTTTTGTGTAAAATATATACAACCATAATTTAGTCAACTGCCCACTCACATCAGTCTCCAGCAGGTTGTACATGGAACCCTCAGCTGAGTTTTTGGACTCATGGAACTTCTCCAAGGCCTGCCTGATCTCCTCATCTGGAATTTTACCCTGACGTTTCTTTTTATAGTCGTAGTCCAGGCGGCGGCCCTCCATCTTCTTCACGTGGTGCTGATAGGGTAAAAGATTAGAAAAATGAAGATTTCATTTTAATCACCAATAGGAGTTTCATTGTATACCAGTAGGCCTACTACAAAAGCATCTTTATCACTCAATGTTAAAATAAAACAACAGCACGTACTGTATTTTTGTGCCAGTACTTCTGTGCAGTTTGGAAAAATATAGGCCAAGTGTGCCTGCTTCAGACTTTACTACAGAATAACAGGGCATGAAAAAAAAAATGTTAATAAAATAATCCATCGTCCCAATATTAGTTGGAGTGAATACAATTTTATGTTTTGTTAGCTATGATTTTATTGCTTTTACTTGTTTTAGGCGTTTCTGTGACATCGTATTGGTATCAAGGTACATTGTGCAGGTATGCTATCAAAGTCAGAATTTTGGTATCTTGACAAGCGTGTCATCAATTCATTTTCGATGTCTTTACAGATAGAAGACTGCAATGTGTAGCTTTCACATGCACCGGCAGACTTATTCCTGTGCTTCGGGGCAGCAAATAATTATTTTAATAATCGCCTCATCTGTTTATTTTTCGATAAATTGATATCTGAGATAAAAAAACAACAACATGTTTTAATTCCCATCTCTTTATACATAAACAGGACATTATTTCAATTTGACAATGCAGAAAATTCACAGATTGTTTATAATTCTGTTTTAGTTTGTACAATCTGCCAGAAAACAAGCAAAAATTTTCCAAAGTAAAAATAGATGTGTGCAAATGTCTTACTTTGATCAAACACAAAGATAATCAGTCTGCTTTCCAGAAGGACTAATGAAACCAAGCAATATTTACTCAGAGGCTGAAATTGTAATTATTAAAAAAAAAAAAAAAATCAAGTTAAACATCATCTTTAAATGATTGATTACTAAAATACTTGTCCATTAATTGAATAAATTGATAGCCACGCTATTGTGCTCGTACCTGAATATCTTTGATGTCCTTCTCAACGACTCCTTGCAGCGGGTCAATAAAATTCTGTTTTACATCAATGTCCAGACTGTCCTTGATCGCTGACAATTTATTCATCGATTCTCCCATAATCACGAGAGCGCCACCTGAAGGACACAAGTACCAAACACAGCTTTGTATAGTACTGGGTACAGTGACGCAGGCAAAGAAAAGTGATTGCCCGACATTTTTGGAACCCTAATTGACAAGGTACTAAAAACAGTACCTGGTTTTATCAATAGAAAATCATCAATAGTTGTCCTTATACCACATTCATGTCAATTATTTATTTATAAAAATTTTTTTTAAATTTAACAGCTTTTTTTTTGTTTGTTTTTTCTTTACCAAAGTTGCTGTGGTGGCCCATGTCCCCTCCGTATTTGATCATGCACTCTCCTAACAGGCCTTCGCACTGCGGGTAGCCAGGACTGTTCAGCTGCCCGCGGATTTTGGACACCGTGTTGAGCATGGACAGTTTGGCTCTGTAGGCTGGGTTGGGCTGGAGGTACTCTGTTGTTTTGTTGATGACTTCAACCACTGCTTTGCTGCTAATATCTGCTCTCTGGAGGCATAGTTAGGAAGGGATAGCTACTTAAAAACGTGCACATGTGCAAAAATCGAGGTTCTTGTTCATCTTGAAATGCATGTGATACCCTTTCAAGGTCCTTGAAGTCTTCATCCAGCTTAGTCCCCTCTGCACCGCCAACCTTTTCACTCACCCTCTGAGAAGACAAAGGAACCAAACTGTATACATATTCTGAAACACTCTTCATCTTAAGATTTCAAACAATTTCATCAGGAATAGTAGTAGTATGTTTTTTTTTTTTTTTTTTTTTTAATATTTTTGTGCGAAATATGAAAACAACCACTGAACGGACAACACAACTTTCTATGTAGCGGGAGCACATCTGTCTCCTGGCCACTTACTAGAATATGGCTCGACCATCTGTAGGCAATACAGAATACAGAGAAAAAAAGAGATCATGTGTCATGATATGAGGTGACGTACACTCAACTTTCCTCCCTCTCCACATTTGTTTATATGAATAAAAATAAAATAAATAAATAATAATAATAATAAACAAATCACTTAATATTAATAATTAAATAATTGTATAAATAAATTTTGTTATATAAATTTTAAATACAACTTTAAAGATAATTATATTAATTATAAAATATTAATTTAATATATAATTTTAATTATACAAATATACACAAAATATTAAAATATTAGTAATAATATTTGCTGTCTATCACGGATGCATGTTTTAAAACACGTGTCAAGAGCCGGTCCTCAAGGGCCTGAGTCCTGCATTTTTTTTTTAGGTTTCTCTACTCCAACACACACGATTCAATGATCAGAATCATTATCAGACTGCTGCAGAGCTTGCTGATCAGCTTAAAAATGAATCAGCTGTGTTGAACGTGGGAAACCTCTAAAACATGCAGGACTCAGGCCCTCGAGGACTGGAGGACTTTGACACCACTGTTTTAAGAAGACCATGTTGGGCACGGGAGGGCCACAGTCCCAATTACACTTCATGTACCTTATTTATTGATGATTGAAATAATTTGGCAATTTCCGTCGAAAAAGACGAATGTCAAGCCAGTTCATCCTGTGGATTGTGGTGGAACGGTGACGTTTCTGGCACACTGCAGGGCCAATTTCAAAATAAAAAACGAACAAAGCAGTGATGTCCATGTCATTATTGATAGGGCTTTGTTATTTTGAATTAGGCTTTCAGAGATTTTGGTGGTGTGTTGCCATAAAGTACATTGTGAAAAACTGTGACAGCTGGCTTGTTTGTTTTACTTATAGTACAGTATATATATATATAAATAAACTTGAGTTGAGTTATTTTGTGTCTGAAAACATACCATGCTTAAAGGGATACTTATTGAGGCATTTTAAAAAATAAGAAGATAAAATGTGTGAAAATGCTGACAATGGCTCAATGAGTCAAGCATCCCTTTAATGTCTGGTGACACTTAAGTTTTATAAGTGACTAACTGACACAAAAGGAAAGTGAATGCCTAAAAGTACCGCAGAGGTATTTATGCAGGAACTTGTGAAGTGACATTTGGCTATTATTAAGAAAACTTTTGGAAAATGTCTCAATTAGCTCTTAATTTCAACACTTATGAGATATTTTAGTTGTCAACATATTGGGCCAAACAAATTTAACTTTAGTTGTACTAGAAATTTCAAATGAAATGTTTTTTTTCATCCTTTGATACATATAAAATTATAAATAAAGTAGAGTATTATTGTTAAACACTATATGCTGTACTGGTACATGGCAGCAGCTGGCGGCATCTTGCTTTATACCCGGGAATCTACATTTTTGTTGTGAAATCCCACTTGTTGGGAGATGACATTTTTGATTGCCTGTTACATCTGCAACATTGTGACAACATTTCAATGGCAGCAAAACTAGTGGTCAGCCACTCATGACAACTAGTTGCAGAGAATGTGATGGGGGACATCCCTAATAATTTGGCCTTAGCCTGGTTTTATTTCGGAGTTGTCAAGCTTCTGATAACATCTAAGTCCACTGGACTGTGAAACTGGTATGGGTGGGTTATTGACATAACTAAGATTCCAGTTGTCATCATGCAGGATTGACACTCCCACCAAGTTGAGCGTGTCCGCCAATCACATGTTGGGCTGTAGCAGTGACTTACAAAACAAGCGCCTTCAAAGCATACCGGTTTTGCCAGTTATGTTGTGTTTTAGTTGCACTTTGTATTTCTTATGGGGCAACAAAAACACAGCTCATTCTGTTAAAGGCGTTTGCCTGACTTAAAAATCTGATCACCTTTCTGACTCATTTGTGATGAATTTAAAGGAGTTATGATTCGGAGAGGGCTTTTTTTTCCACAATTAAAGGCAGAAACTAGTAATCATTCACATTAAGCTTTTTTACCTAAATGCTAAATACCAATTATCACTGGTCTACTTTAGAAGAATGTTGGCCAGATGGCCAATATTCTGCTAAATCTCTTTAGCATACATCCTCGGATTAAGCCTGTATTCCCCCACCACAAATCTAATAGAATTTATCATGACTTAAATGATTAAAATACCATGACATTCATCTGTATATCATCAGCTTACAACATACACACATTTTCTAGATTCTGCAACATAATTTCACGTTAGCCAATAACATACAGTAATTGCCTAAAACCCTTTTCATTTATTCTTAAAATATCAGTAAAAATTCTAATGTGCTTGCAAAAAGTTTTTTTTTATTTGTTTTTTTTTTATGTCAAGATTTTCGCTCAACCAGATCAAGGGTGAATGGGGGCTAACTGACTTTTTTTTGTGTGTTAAATTTGTTTTAAAAAAAAATATAGCCTATAAACATATAGAGTTTTCAAAAAACGTTAATTCCTGAAAATTTCACACACTGGGCAATTTGGAAATTCACAATAGTAAAGATAATTGCACATAAGCACCAAGTCAACTCGTAGTTCTATTTTTTTAATGGCATTTAATGCCCTTAAATACGTTCCAACACCACTTTTCGACAACATACTGTCTGTGACTTAACACTTGTAAACACGTTTTATCACGAGTTTGTCGTAACATATTTGACGCTATTTACTCAAACAGCTAGCTTTGGGCTAACGAAGACTTGCCATAAAAAAAAAAAAAGAGAAGAAAACTGTGGAACAAGCTAACTAGCGGCTACATTAGAAAAATCATCACGCTCTTACCTGGCTGGCTTTGTAAAATTGCTTCTTAATCCCAGCGACGGACATCGTGCAAGTCTCTTTTGTCCGCTGGACTTCAACAGGGAGAAAATATTTAGGAAGTGGCAAACGCAAAGGTTGTGGCGAGCGCTCTAGCAAGCAACTAGCGAGCAGACCAGCGAGTACCACGTCTTCAAATTTTGGAGGGCAGATGTGGAACTTAAAAAACTTCCTTCAGTTCCTTGGCGACCGCAGCTTCCTGGCTCCGGCTTGTTGTGGGAGGCTCCAGGGCCGTCGAAGTGGGTCAACTGCTGCTGACGCGCTGCCATGCAGGTTCGTCTTTCAACCATCTAAAATGACTTTCACTCTTGGCTTTTCGCAAAATCCGAAACTTATTTTTTTGACGATAAACCAAGTGGTTAAAATGAGTGGAGATATGGTTATAAATAGTTTAAAAAAAAAAGAAAAAAAGAAAAAGAAAAGTGAGTACCGTAAGTCTAATAAAGGAACAATTGGTATGTTAATTTACAATACCAGTAACAGCTGGACAGTTTCTGTAGCAATAGAAAGGGTCAAATCTAGGCTAGTGTATGCATATAACCAACTTGGTAGTTAGACAGCTCACTAAAAGTTAGATAATTAGGCTTTCAGGTGAAACTACCTTGAGTGATGAACTTAATTTCACCTGTAATTTTGTAAAATGCACGTGTCTATGAATGAACTTGCTCTAACATGGAACCAAATGACAAAATTCATTAATCCATGCAAATTTCCAAGGATGTTCACTTCTATGCCTTTTCAGTGACTTTCAGTATCTCCGAGTATCTTTGTTGCATTTGCTCACTGTTCTGTGATGTCAACACTTTTACAGGACTGTTCAAATACCATTTCTAATTAATTCTGGTGTGTGTCATGTAATGTATTTGTCCATTCATGGATCAATCCCCTGTTCTTTAGTTTGCTGTTTAGTTCTTTAGAAAACAAACAGAAAGTTGCGACATTGAACAGTTGTACTGTACAAGTGCATTCAGAAGTTTAAACGTCATCAGGTCAAATTAAGTTCAAGTGTAAATAGTATATTTTAGATTTATCTTAAAATTACACCCGGAAGCCTAATATCACTCATTGAGAGAAGTCCATCCATCCACCCATCCATTTTCTTGGCCGCTTTTCCTCACAAGGGTCGCGGGGGTGCTGGAACCTATCTCAGCTGGCTTCGGGCAGTAGGCGGGGTACACCCTGAACCGGTTGCCAGCCAATTCAGGTGTTTGAGTAAGTGTATATAATATAAAAATATCACAGCAAGCCACCAAACCAAAATGTCAAAAAGTGTATACTGAAATAATGATCTGATCAGGCGGTCCAATCCGGTTCATGGATATGGTTCTTGCAGAGTCAAACTTATAAAACAAATTAACTGCAGTTTTTCAACAAAAGTAACTGGTGCTGGTATTTCTTTCCCCATTAGAGGTCACATTGACGTAAAATTTTATTTCTGTAAAAACTGATACTACAGAAATGTTTTAAGATGATGTATTTAGTATAACTTTAAGTATATGGTTTCGTCAAACTTTCAACCTATTTTATATGATTGGCGACAAGAGGATACTTTACACAGGTTACCTTCTGTCATCTATTGGAGGAGCATTTCATTGTTTAGCCTAGAACACTATTTGCAGTAAATACATCATAATTTACACCTGATAATCTCTCACAGTGCAGTGGTTGGAAAACATGGATCTATTTGAAATTGCAATGACTTGACAAGCATTTTTAAAGAAGAAACCATTTATTATTACATTCTTAAAACCACATATAATGTATCCCAATGGACAACAATATATATCGAGCTGTGTGACTCACTTAGTCTTGAACTAGTAATATATATCTCTTGCACATATTTTCTTACAAGGAAAGAAAAGGGAGATAAGTCTTTTATGGACTTTCCCAATCATTTGCCAATTAAAAAAATGATTACTGACTTTAAAGGCCAAAATTGGAGACCTGTAAATCAAGTGATAAGAGACAAATACCTAAGTGAAGATCACAGCAAAAGAGAAAATAAAAATACATCCCAAGAATGAAATGTGTCTTTAAAATGGATTGGTTTGTATTCCTATGTAAATGCTCATAAATTTAAAAGTTACAATATTAGGACAAACGGGAAGGGGGTCCGGACAGTTTGTGAGCAACATTCACAAAAATAGAACTTACGTCCACAGTGATTATGGTTGTGGGGTGCAAAGGCGTGAGGAGTACAAGGCTGGTCATAAAAAGGGACAAGAGATCACAGCTAGCTCCCTGAGTGGCAGGCGGCAGGCCCGAAAACTTCACAGCACCCAAGTAAGACATGTTCACCTCAATGCTAAAACAACTTGTTCACGTTTTTTTTTGTTCAAGTGAAACGTTGAGGGACAGAAAACAAAAAGATAAACAAAAATGTCTTACTGGCTTTGAGGCCCATCTCAGGGGGGCAGCTGGTAGCTCTGTCTGGCATTAGACTAGTGTCCAGTGAGAAACGGGGGGACTGTAAGTGCTTTTTATTCAAACAAGTGTTGGCTTTGGGACTAAAAGGGGGAAGAGGAACAACAATTCTACAAATAATACAGTTGCTCCAACCAGCAAGGAGGGGTTATGATACAAACTGTGGACCATCAGGACCTGAACAAGTGCGACTACATGAGTGATTGAATTATATGACACCTGACTGCTGGTTAGAAACAGCTGGGAGGAGACAATGTGCATCCCCTCTTATAAAGTTCAGAAAGTTTGCCTTGCTTGATCTTTTCCTTTCGAGTCCCGCTTGTCGTCCTCTTCTCTCTTCGGGCAAGGGCAGAGCCTTCAGCAGCGGCGTTCAGTTGAAATGCCAAACAAAGGCAATTTGTTTCCTCCGTCGCGTGGACACGCTGCCCCTGTTTGCATCTACAACAAGTGTCTGTTCATCTGTTCACCCCCCGTAGTGGGTTTACTGTCATGGGGAAAGTGGAGGGGGTTGTCAATGAAACCTGAGAGTACTATATAGAGAGGAAAATAGTCCAGAGTCCAAAAATCCGCTTCCTTTGTGCACTTTTCTCTCCTTTCGTTCTGAACTAATCTCATACGCTCTAACACTCTCCGCAGTCTCACATAGTCATCTATTTACATTCTTATTTAAAATATTTGTATATAAATGTGTATATAAATTAAAGATCATTTCATCTTGCCCTGTCTCCAAGTGGCGTTTGCAAGGAAAAGGGAAGTGTGGGACTGAGGTTTCTCAAGAGCCTACTCAAGGCAGCACCGAACACAGGCGAAATGTGAGAGAAGCGGCTCCAAGAGGTGACGTTGTGTTTTTTTTCTTCCTACAAAACGACTTGTGATCTTGGTCCCTAAGTGTCAGTACATGAATAGGGTGGTGTGAATATGCACACATACCATACTGATTCTGAAAGATCAATCTTATTTCTACGATCATGTATAAAACTGTCCGAGTGTGACAGGGTTATACATTCATTTTCGAGTCCTTTGCTTGCGCGCCGGTGCTTGTCGATGAGGTACATTCATTACAGGTTGGGCGATCCGCAGCGGATCAGACGTTAGACAAGTTTTCAAACTTGCGTCTGCCTCATGCATCTGCTGGTTGGTGCTGCTACAATACGCAGAGGAGCATGAGCGTGCATGGTCTGTAGTGTAAGGTGCTTTGCCTGCTCGGAAAGTGGAGGGCTACTTTGGAATCACGGGAGACGGAGTATTTTAAATCCTGGATTGTCTTAGAACTGCTGGTTGTTGAACGTCAACATTATTTTTTTCCTACTCTGTCTCTCCTTTTCCCTTCCTCGAAATTACTCCCTCCATCTCTCGGTCAGTCAAGTCAGTCTTTTCTGTCAGTCGGTCCATCTGTCTAGCTGTTGGTGGAGTCGGGCAGGGACATGTCGGTCCCAAACACCTCCCGGTACAGCGGAGGGAAACTGTACGCGGTCTCTGGGTGGACTAAACGGAAAAACTCCAGTTTATCAATGTGGAGGTTGCAAATGGATTTCATGATAGGTAGTTTGGACAGCATCTGTGGAGAATTAAAGTGATACGGTGAGCCTTTTCCTCTTGATGTTGTTGTCAATTGCTCATGAAGCGTCTTCATTTTACCTTGTCCAGTTTCTCCTCAGATGCATTCTTAAGAAGACTGTGCTGCAGAGCCAGGTAAACTTTCTCCTGAAGCTTCTGAACCTTTTGGCCATCCATCAGCCAGGGCCGATCTAGCAAAATCACAGGAATGGCACATGAGGTGAAAGTGTCATTTTTGCTGAGTCAGTGTTCACTGAGCCAGCAAGTCAGTTTATTGAATCCAGTAATCCCCCGCAGGAATATAGAATGAACAGCACCGTGCGAGTAATTGATTCCCATCCCAAAATGTTTATAACAACAATCTTCTTGACAGTGGTGCCTTGAGATATGAGTGACCCAACTAATGAGTTTTCAATACTTGAGCTGTCAATCGGCTGATTTACGATAATTGAATAACAATAGTTCGTACTCACAATCATATCGCTAGCTTTGGGCTGAAACCTTGTACCTCTAAAATAGTCACTTTTTCAGGAGACGGCATCTTTTTTTTTCAACCATTAACATTGCATCATCCAGGAGAGCAAATCATTTTCAACACTTAAGATTGGCCGATAATTGGAAAAAAACACTGAGCAATTGTATAGATTTGTGAAAATATGAAATTGTATCAAAATGTGACTTATTGAGGTTTCGGCCCGAGTTGCCCGACGCCAGTGATATCATCTTAATCCCTTGGGAAGAATAACTACCAATCCTGCCATACTGGAAGTCCAGAGGCGATCTGAGCTTCCAGTACAGTAATCTGCATTTGTATGTTATACTGCCCTCAAGTGGCCAAGACACACACCCCATAATGAGCAGCACAATGTGTATTGCAGGAGAAAGTGTGACAAAATCTGTTATTTTTCTCATTTAAAAACACATTGTCATTTGTTTTTGTTTTTTGGGGTGGTTCAAACGGATTTATGGCATTTCCATTTATTTCTTTGGAGAAATATGATTTGAGATCTTTTCAGTTACGACTGGTCACAGAATGAATTAAACCTATATCTCAAGGCACCATTCTATTAATTGAAGCCATACATTTGCCACAAACTATGATCCTAAAAAACACTTTAATATCATTTCATCCAAACTTGCTTTACATTATTACCCTAAAAAAATAAATGACCTTAGATTGAATTGACTTTTTCTTTTTTTTTTTTTTTTTTTTTTTGAGTCGTCAGTGCAGGCAAAGTGACGTGACCTGTCACCCTGCTGCTGCTATTGTGAGCAGTCAGTGTGAGTGATGACTTTTACCCTGGTCAAAACAGTCATCTCTTTTGGGAATTTTTCTGGTGCCGCAGTTTGGTAGATATGCTTACAAAGAGTGGCGATATTTAAAATATAAGATCACATTTATAAATCTGGCCACCCATCATTTTTCGATAAATCCAAGGTAACAATATAACAATATATTGCTAGAACACAGTTTTGAAATTAATGTTTGCAACCAGCTATGAGAGTTAGTGTGGCTACAGTACAGTTGGTAAAATGAATATTATAGACTCGCTACCGAGGCAGATAAATGGCAAACTGGAAAGGATAACATCGGTTAGTTTACACACTGAAAGCTCACAAAGCTTAGAAGAGAAGCAGCAACTCATTTTCTGAGAAATAAGTACTTTGCTATTTTGCTATATTTCAATTTTATTGAGAAAAAAAAATCAATAAATGTTCATTTTATGTTGAGTAATATATCTCTATAGTGCATTCAATTGAAGAGAAGTTATTGACTCACATGTTTCAAAATAATACATTTCATCTCAGAGCTGCAATTAATTGCAATACTGTGATACTGTAACAGGTTTGCTCACAGTGATTATATTGTCCGAATCTGATACTGGCCCATGCATACTAACAACCCAGGCTAAAGTTAGCTCCTCGCTGACATATAAACTCGTCTCTCAGTCGAGATAATCTATTTAGACTAGTCTTTGGAAGCATCTTGTGGCTTCTTAGTGTTTTTAAGAAGAAGCACAAAAAAAAAAAAATCGGGTTGATTTCTATTTGTGCAGTTCTAGCACCCTCTGGTGGCTAGTTTTTTAGTGCAGTTTAATTTTCACAAGGCATTTTTTGGCCCTTCTACTAAAATCCACGTTAATAGTCAGATGAAGGGGAACGAGTCAATATGTGGAGGAACTCAATGTGTGCTTGCATTAGCAAGTAAGTGCCTCAAGATTATATTATCCATATATATATATATAGTATTGTATTTATTTAAAATTCTATATATACAATTTATATTTGTTATTGGTTTAATGTAAAAAAGCACAATATTGTGTTTCTTTTTAGTTGGAGCTTTTTTTTTTTTTTTTTTATCATATTGTGACCTTCATATTGTGATAATATTGTATCATGATATTTGAGTATTGTTACATCTCTAATATACTGCGACTATGCAAGTGGATTGTACAGTATATAATGCAGTTCACTTCTGTGGCTAAATCATAATAACGATGAAAAGTGATGGCCGAAAATAAAGTAGAGGAGAAATAGTCACCAGGAGAGAGAAGAACAGCAGCGCTAAACAAAGCCATTTCTTCATCAGACAGCTGGAGGCGGCAGAGTCCTTTGCCCAGTTCAAATACTGCACTCACAAGGTCATCACAACCTGAATAAACACAACACGAAAGTCATTGCATTACTTAATGATGTGTCAAAGGGCTAATTTAAGGTTTGAAGAAGGCCTCCACTTTATAATAATAACATTTATATAACCTACATAAAAAGCACCACTATACAATAATTTCAGACATCCTGAGGGACAAGGACCGCTGCTTCTTGAGGTAACAATGACATCCGGCCTTTTCTGTTTGCCATTGGCAAGCCAACACTCATTTTATTTTTAACCAGAGGAGGCAGTGTTGAGTCACTTGTTTATCAGTTCTACATGAGTGAGCTATGCCCAAATGCCTTGTTTGAACAATAACAATTTAGAGATTGTTTACTTGTGGCTGTTTTTGATACTTGTGAGCTAATAATTGTGTTCCTTTTAAATATACACCTGTATTATATTTATAACCTATGGTACATATTTTAGGTGAAATATCATCATGTTTCTGTGTGAAGGCTACCATCTGCTCTGTTACTCAATTTTCTACTGTTATATCTTGATGGATACATGATCAGCTATTTAGGTTATAAAAAATTGATAAAAGCATTGGAAAAGCAAAAGAACATTGGCTTTACTATTGGACAGCTGTCTTATTGAATAAAGGAATTCCCATGTGATGCTCACCAAGCGCTTTGAAGAACTGAGGCGAGGCAAATTTTCCGTTGAAGAAAATGGTGCTGTTGTTGACATTAAAAGCCCGGCACATACGAATCAGCAGGACCTCCAGGCATCCTGAAAGGGTAGCCATAGGGGCAAAGATATGGAGAAATGCACGAGGAGGGCGATAGGAGGGGGTTCGAAAATACTCCAACATGAACACACAGACAAATGTCCATTTGGATTCAGATTAATATACATCATATATATGACAATTTGAACCATTTAAACAAATGCATGTTTTAAAGAGTTCAATTTACAGAAAGTAAATACATTGTCAAATACATGTTTTGTTCATATATATTAAATATATATGAAGAAAATTAATTACAAATTTTACAGAAAAATGTTTTTCTCCCCATTGTTCAAGACATGGGGCAAATGAAGGAAGAGAAAATTGGAGAGAAAGAACAAGAAGGAACTCAAGTTAGCAAGTAGACTCGTGTTTACTCTGCTAAAACTCTGTGACCTATGATGTGTAAATATACCCATTGTGGACTGGACACTGACCTGCTTTCAGCAAAATAATCTGGTCATTCTGGCAAAGGTCCATAAATCCAGCAATACGTTTGGCAAACTCCACCACATACTGGATGGCATTTGTAATGTGGTGTGCACACTGTTGCCACATCCACTCTGCTGACTGATAAACAGAGAGAAAGAAAAACAACACATGATTGAGTGATTTCATCGAACACCACATTAACCACATTACCAGAGTTAAATCTCTTCCTGAGCTGCTATTGTATTCTAATGACATAAAAAAAATGCACATATGTCATAATTAGGGAGGCAATATGTACCTTGTTCTGAAAAGCGCGCGTTTCCTCAGGTGTGTATTGTACCCAGGTGAATCTCTTCATGTCCTCAGCGCTGTACTGACACGTCTCCAAATGAGACTTCACAATACATTGGGTGATTCGCTCTGTATGACAAACACATAAAAAAAAAGCATAGAAACATATTATATTATATCACTCAAAGGATTTGAACACCAGCTTTTGAGAAGTCGACAACATGATTTGGTTTATCTATCTTGCATCACTGGTTACCAATCTACTTTATCTGGTTTCCTAGTCTTTCAGTTCATGATTTTTTTCCCCCAACAACAAGCAGTTGGTTGTTTTGCAAATTATATTACAAGCAGAACCGAGACCTTTGTTCTTTGAAGGTATTGGAATACATATATATATATATATATATATTAGGGGTGTGAATTGCCTCGTACCTGACGATTCGATTCGTATCACGATTCACAGGTCACGATTCGATTCGATACCGATTAATCCCGATCCGAATTTACAAGTCGATTGTTGCGATTTTTTTCATTCAAATTTAGAAAATACTAATCAGTAAGCTTGTAGAGTGTAAGATTTATATGAAAATGTATTATTTATTTATCTGAAATTTCAGTCTTATAGAGGTTGTAATCTGTTTCATGTTTGAACAGCATTAAAATAAAATATTAAGGCTTAATGTTCCGTTCATATAACATCCTTCCATGCTCAAGGTGTGAATCCTAAAAAAAAAAAAAAAAAAAAAAAATCGATTCTGCCAATTATTGAATCGATTCGAGAATCGCGCGATGTAGTATCGCGATATATCGCCGAATCGATTTTTTTAACACCCCTAATATATATATATATATATATATATATATATATATATATATATATATATATATATATGCTAGGACCATTATTATTCACTACATAAATAATTTTAAAATTTAATTTACATAAAAATCTTAAGAATCTTGATATTTTCCAAACACAACTTTTCATTTTTATGCTGATGACACTGCCATATACTGCTCAGTCGTCTCTCAGTATTTACAATTTGTGTTTGAAAGCCCCATACCTGAGCCCTGAGGGGTTTGTGTTTTCCAGTGATGGATTTAGTTGTTGGTGATGGGACCAATCATGTACGTTTTTTTTTTTTTTTTTTTTTTTTAAATAAGAAAACATAGAAGTGCTCCGGCGCTTTATATTTTATTCAATTATCTGAAATTCAACTTTTAAGCCCTTGTTACATTGGAGGTGTTTAAAGCTCTGATCTACCTGGTGTTCTAAAGTGAGAAGTCTTCATTATTCGTTTTATCAATCGTTTACTGTTTTTAATATTACTTTTGCTGCCCTCTTGGCCAGGTCTCCCTTGTAAAAAAAAAAAAAAAAGGTATTTGATCTCTATGAAATTAACCTGGTTAGATAAAGGCGGAAGAAAACAAATACAAAATCAATTGAATAGGTCTCTGACATTGTCAATTAAAACTGAGCGTTATCATTATCTTTGAAATGTAATAGTACACTGCGTACTCTGGCTTCTGGGCACTTCCCAACATTGGCAATAAATTCCATTTTATTATCATTGGTGGGGCATCAGACCAACATTTTGGATACTAAACCACAACCTACTTCAAACTACCTTGGTTCTGAAGTCATACTGTAAGTCATATACACGTTATGACATCATTTCTTTGAACAACGTAAGCTATTAAGGTCACCACAGCACAGATGGTGAAACATTTACAAATGGTCAAAAATGTTGGTTCCCTTCCTAAAGAAAGAAGAAAAACACAATGGTCGCTGAAATGACCTAAAAAGTGACCAAAGTACAATTAGTGAACCCATGCTATAACACTACACAATCAAAGATAACATACGACACAGAAAAGCTCACCTTGAGCTTTCTTCGGACCTCCGAGTTTGTACCTTTCAACTACGTCAACACCTTCCCAACCCCACGCGATTACTATCTGCAACATGGAGCATCCTTTGGAATACTTGTTAGCCTCCCATAAGCAGTTCTAGCGCTTGTGTGACTCTGGTCTGAAGCATGCTGCTGAATATGAGCCCAAGTAAATGAAGTAGCTATCAGTCAACCTCACCAAGGTAAGGTACATGTTATAAAAGAGCCAGGCTAACATTAGGGGTGGGACAAAAAACCGATTCGACCGAACCATCGGTCGTCAAGGGGAGCTAAACGGCCGTATCGGTAGCAGACTTGTCAACCGATACAAAATCCGCCGGGAATCCTTAGATACATCGCTTGTAAAGCTGTGGACCGGATATCGCGTGGCTGTGAATCGGTTGCGAGTGAGGCTTTATGGTTTTCATAACAATAGCAAGAGTTCTGCGCCGTGCTCTACTTGTTTTGTTTACATTTCAGTAGCATCACTATTCAAGCTACTTCCCTGTTTACAGAGAGCTAGCAAAGTAGCGCTCAGAGACGCTTCATTCCCCGGATGTTGTAAACATAATGCAAAGACGTTACGCACCTTGGGGAGGAGCCGACCGTCAACGCCGTGCTCGCGACACGGCGCGCGCGCGCACAACGAGTGACAACATGCAACAGTTAGCAGAAGCTAACCCATTGCTATCGAGTCCTCTCGGTGCACTTGTATGTCTCGGGCCGGCGTTGGTACTGCGCGCGAGCCAAAAAGAATAACTCCCGTGACGATCCAATGCATGGATTCAAACGACACAGGTATGTCCCACAGCCAACACACCAGCTATGCTAAAAGCACACTGCAAGTATCTCATTTCTCAGTTTGTGGCTCCCTGTCAATGTCTACAACTAGCATGAGCAATAGATAGGAGAACTGAGACGTGCCCGTGATTACGTCATCAAACGCAAAATGAACGACAGCCCAAAAAAACAAAACATAAACAGTAGTGATTCCGTGGTCATCATCTTGTCTCAGATTAAAAAAAACAAAAAGATGTCATACATTAACCAAAAATGAATATGATGGCAAAAGAAAAACAAATATTGTTAAAAACAAAAATTGTTGATAAAAAGGGAAGGGCACTTTTGGAAATATTTTTGGATATATTAAGTGGTTAAAATGTGTTTGATAGATTTATTGTTCCATAAGGTGGCTTCATATTTCTTTTGGCTGGACGGTAGGTTTATTTCATGTCTTAAATTTATGTTTCTGAAATACTTCACAATGTGCACATATTCTGTTTAATTGTGTTGGTGTCTTTTTAAAGGTTAAATATTTAATTGAATTATCAGCCTTTTTTTTCCTGATCCTTATTTTGAATTTAAAAAAAAATAAAAAACAATTATAACTCTCAATAACAACTAATAAATATTTAACCTGATACATTTTTCAGTCATATCGCCCAGCACTTTGTTGCGGTCCATTTAAATAATTGATTCAATATATAAAAATATAGAAGACATTTTTGTTGTTGTTTTTTTTTCAACACATTTGTAGATACTGTAAAAATGTGTGGTGTTTTAAGATTAATGTTTACAAGCAACAAATGTCACTATAAGTTTTGAATATTGAAATGAATCGTATCGAATCGAAAATCGTATCGTTCCCAAACTTAATCGAACCGCATCGAACCGTTCTGTTCTGAAAGATAATCGTTTTTCAATCGAATCGCAACCTGTGTATCGAGATACATATCGAATCGGCCTCATGTCAGAGATTCCCACCCCTAGCTAACATGCTAAGGCGTTGAGCTTGGTACGATGTTCCTTTTGTACACACACAGCGCAAGTAAATTTACAGTGAGTATGTGGTATCCTTCTGTTAATGAAAGAAATCCCCACAATAACCAGAATGAATATTGACAAGCCACAAAGGTGAATGTCCTTAAGCAGATGAGCAAAAAGCTTTTTGGCAAGTCACATAAGTTCTGTTTACAGTCGCAGTAATTCCGTTTACAAAGAACTCTGACACGACTATGAAACATGGATGCTCAGTTATGTTCTGGCGCTGCTTTGCTATATCTGGCAGACAATGAATTATCAAGACTATGTGGACATACTGGAGCTGCCTAATGTCAGAAAGCTTGGCTACAAACCTGGAAACAACCAAGAATGGCTAAGAGCAAAACGTCTGACTATTTTGAAGTGACCTACTTTTCCAAATACTAGACTTATATCAGGGAATTCAGTTGAGAAATTCCTTCCTCTTTAGGAGCCGACACAAAGCAAGAAGGAACCATCAAACCTGAGTGTGTGGGACACAATACCAAAATACCTGTTGACAGGTAAAGAAGTTTGACTTCAGCAACCTTTACTGTCAAAATAGCCATCTTAGGCCAAATAAAAAATGAAAAAATCTGGCTGGTGCCACAAAACATTTGAACATTATGATGAAGGAAGTCTGATGTACTGAGGGCCTAATGCTGCATTCAAGGATGGTCGGAAGTCGGAAATATCGGAGTTGGTTTTTCCCAGTTCCGACCTTAAAGCGTTCGAGGCGAAAGTGAACACCCAAAATGGCGGATAGTGATAAATTGTTTTTTATATTGGTCCTCAAAACTCACTTTGACCTCCAGCAAACTTACCTTTTTGCAATTTTGCTTCATTTATTATTATTATTATTAATCTCATTTTATAAGCATTCCGTGCAGTTCAGTAGTTCACCGTATAATTTCATGCCGGTAGATAGCGGCATACTGTCACATACGTGTTACGTCAAGTTATGTTGAATATTTATGAATGAAGAAAGCTATCTAGTTTTATACACGAGTAAATCATGTTTTACCATTCACGGTCTGTGTTTCTAAAGGGGTCGCCATTGTAGAGTGACGTCACTCGTAGTCCGTCGGTGAAGTTGGGGTCCTTTTTTTTTCTTCTGACTTTGCAAGTGGAATTTCCCAATTCAAGGGGGCGTTCCCGTACAAACTTCCTGGTTTGAACTCGAAAAGTCAGACTTCCGGCCATCCTCGAATGCAGCATTAGAGCTAATTGGAGCTGCACCATAACCGGAAAATATGCAGCATCCAATACTTTGAGATTCAATTTTTTGACTTTTTAATCTTCCACTTTTTTGTTTTTTGTAGCAAGTTTTTTGCTATCAATGTTCTGATTTTTCTTAGGACAATTCTATGGATATTTTAAAGTAATTTTGGGGATTTTTTCTTTTGTTTTTGGACATTTTGTAGTTACAATTCCAACGTTTTGTTTTCTGCCTTAAGAAAAAAGAAAAACAATTCTGTATTTTTTACAGTTCTTTTCTGCCTTAAAAAAAATAAAAATAATTTAAAAAAATACTGAATTTGCTGACATATTTGGCAATTTCATGGAATTTTATCATAATTTTCTGCTTTTCCTCTTCCCTTTTGGATATTTTATGGTCACTTTTTGGATATTTTTAGGACATTTAAAAAAAAAAAAAATTCTACCGTCCGTCTCTTTCTGACAACTTAAGAATTTGTACTCTGTCATTTTTTAATTGTAAATTATTCATTTTGTATCAAAAGCATCAATTCATTTAAATAATGTCTTATGTGAAAAATAAATATGTAAGGAAATTATAAATATCGAAATAAATATACTTAAATCACATTTAAAATCAACCCCAAAGGCACATGTATTAAATGAATTATCAAAGACAAAAAATAAGGTTATTTTCACTATAATTATAGTTAGTTTTGTAAATGTCAAATGTAGTTGCAGTTAGTTTTAGTTTTTTAAAAAGCATTTTTTGTTTTTAATTTATTTTGTTCAATGAAAATGATTTTTAAATTTTTGTTTGTTATTTCGTTAGTTTTTTCTTGGTCCGCACTTTCAAGGTATTTCAGTGAGAATTGTGGTGTTACGGTATGTCACAACTCACCAAGGTCTGTTATTGAGCAGTCATCAGGCAACTGGTCCAGCAGTGCATGTGTGTCTCCAAGCAGAGGATGCATGTGCAGGAGCTGAATGCCATTGCTGTCCGAGCCATCCATCATTGTCTGCTGCGGAGAATTCTGATTGGACAGGGATGATGAAGAGGAAGAAGCGGACGATGAGTTGGAGGTGTTTCCTGTGCTGGTCCCTCCGCTTCCGCCCAGTAGCTCCAGGCTGCAGTACTCGCTGGCCTCCTCGGGGGTCAGCGGGAGGTCAAATAGGTCGGGGAGCGCTGCAATGTCGTCAAGGTCGCTGAGGGTGGAGCTGGAGCCCCCGGTGCTGTAGGAACGGCTCAAACCTCCCTCGCCGTCCTCTCCGCTACCGCCACACGCGCCGTCCTCCCTGGGTAAGGATAGCGTAGTGGAGACCCCATCTCCGGAGCCCACACACTCCTGCGATTTCTGATGCTTCTGCACCTCGGCGTACAGGCTGTCTCGCTGCTTTTTGGACATGCGACCAAACTTCACCGCTGTTGAGAGAAATTTCATCTTAGTCATTGGCTTACGCACCGTCATACGACATTTATTAAAGTCTCTTATTTCGTTGTTTCATCAGGAAAAAAAATAAATATTTGTATATTTTTTCGTTTTGCAGCAATTAGCATTAAAATATAGCTAAGTTTCACCATTATTCACAAATCTAAGTATTTGAGCTTTTTTTCAACGTGGCCCTGGTTTATCTCTTATACTCTGCTGCCACCTGCTGGCCGTTTGTGTAATAACTATCATTTCTTCAACCATTCTTTGCAGTTAAGAGGCTGCATCAAAGCCTTCTGTATGCTCTAGCATTAAAAAAAAACGTATAAATAAGTCTTTGGGACAATTAAAACTTTCAAAATAGAACGTATTTATTTGTCTTTGGGAGCAAATGGGAAGTCAGCCCAAAACTTTTTTCCTGACAATATGTTCGATGCAGCTCCACTAGTCTAAATACGATATTCTGGTTAATATTGGGTTAGTGGAAAATGAGTTAAGCAGGAAAATCCAGCAGTTTTTATCAACATTAGAAGGCGGCCATTTTGTCACTTGCTGTCGACTGAAGATGACATCACTGTTGCTTAGGGCTCAGGCAACCACCAATCACAGTTCACCTGCTTTCTGAAGCTGAGCTGTGATTGGTTGTTAACTGAGACCTGAGTAACAGTGATGTCATCTTCAGTCGACAGCAAGTGGCAAAATGGCCGCCCACCGAGATGGATTAAAAACAGCTAGATTTTCCTTCAAAACTCATATTCCACAAATGTAATATTAACCAGAATGTCATGTTTAGACTACTGAGGTCACATATAACATAATATTGTGAAGAAATGTTTTACGTTGACTTCCCATTTGATTTGATCTTTATTCATCTTGAACACGTCCCAAAATAATAATAATAATAATAATTGAACTCATCCACTATGTTTACGTTTGTCAACTGGAGTCCAACAGTTTACTGCCAGCCTACTGTATATATTTGTCAAGTATGGATGTTGGATGGATGTTTTTCAATGGATAAGTGTGGAAGAGGGTCTCTCCTAGCTTGTCTGTGAAATTGAGATTCATAAACCACTGTAATGACTCACAGATTTCCGTAGATGGCGGTGTTGCATCACTTTGGATTTGAGAACTTGAGAACTCATTTGCGACTGACAGACACAACACTACTTTTGTCTTGGTGCAGTTTTGTGTGTTTATTAATGATGATTAAATTACAAATTTTGACACGCAAAGCGCCGTACGTGAGAGAAGATGATGCGGCACATGGAATGAAATGATGAACGGCATGTAAAAAAAAAAAAAAAAAGCATTTCACAATTGTATATCTTTAAATAAACGATTTTACCATGAAAAGCCCTAAAAGCCCTTTCTCAGTCTTGTTTTTATTGTTTAATAGTTTGAGCCAGGTATCACAAAATCAAAAAGGAACTCTTGGTAAGTTCAGTGCTTATAATGTCCCAGAATACAATGATGAAAGTTGTCAAAATGCTCTAAAACATCTGGAAATATATATATATATATATATATATATATATATATATATATATATATATATATATATATACACTTTTATTCAAGTCATGTCACCTAATTTGAAAAGCTGGCACATTTTTTACAGTTCAGCTCCACTCAACTTATTTAGAACCGTAAATAGTGTGGAATCAAGAGGACAACATGTGACATCCAGCAAACACCTTATTACAGCACATACTGTATGATCTGTTTGCAGTTCAGTTATCCATTTTATTGGTCTGCATGATAACAGTTTTGTACTAGGGACCTGTGGCTTCCTTTTTTTGATGTTATGTAATAGGTAAATTAGAAATGTCTCAGTGCAAAACAATTTGAAAGGGATCCCCATCTTAGTGTTACCGAGGCGGACACAGTTTGGAGATGAGTGTATTTATTGACTATATCGAGTTTATGTGATTTTGGTTCTTTACATCTTTTGACCATGACTGTGACTCAATTTGCCACCTTAACTCAAGTAGAACTGTATGTGCCAGATTTGATATTGAGTTTTTACCCAATGATAATCTTTCGCAGCCCAAAAAAAAAGAGTAGGACGCAAGTGTGGAGGCATCTACCAACAGCTGAAGTGGAAAATTAGCACCGACAGCTCACATATTCTCATGGTATCACCTTCAATTTAGAGGAATGTGTGGCTTGGCTCTGTAGCAGAAGCACATCTGCTCGATTTCGTTATTTGAGTCTCACTTAAAACCTCACAATTATGATACATTTTGATTACACCGCAGAGGGTAATCATGAAAAGAATGTAGGAAACGTGCGAAAGGAGTGTACGTTCTGTTGCGTTTACCATCTCTGCTCATGCCCAACGCCAGACACTTTTGTAGACGACAGTGCTGGCAGCGGTTACGGTTCGTTCGGTCAATCAAACAGTTCCTCTGGCGCGAGCAAGAGTACATGGCATTGTTTTGCTGGCTGCGACGGAAGAACCCCTAAAAGAGATGCAAACATACACACCCAATTCACACCTGCACATTTGAGATGAAACATGTACATTGACGCATCGCTTGTGTTCCTTCTTACCTTGCAGCCTTCACAGGTGATGACCCCATAGTGGATCCCCGAGGACTTGTCCCCACAGATTTTACAGGGGATGACCTCGATTTGAGCTGTAGGACCAAAACCAAAATTGAGCAGGTCAGAACAAAATTGTCTTGTGTTTAGAAAACAACATTTGATTTCTTTGAGAATTGCTGCCAGTACTTCTCACGTGCTGTCACTATCAAATGTTTATTGAATGATTATTAAATCGAATAATTGACTAATCGGATTCATTTTAATTTTGCATTAAAGTGTATTAAAAAAAAAACTTTTTTTCCCACTGATTACTGTTTATTAACCAGTTATTGGTGGTTATTTCATACTTTGTATTCGTATATAGTGCTTAAAAAAAGGGGATACTGATGTACTGTGTTTCCCAAAGTAAAACCAGATGTTTGCAAATGGCTTATTTTGATAAAAAATATAATCAGTCTTCTTGAAGGACTACAGAAATCAATGAACAATTACTGTTCATATGCTGACATCAGAGGATTTAGTCAATTTTAAATAAAAAAAATGTCTCCAAACGATTACTCAATTATTAAAATGGTTGTCGATTAATTTGATTATCGATTACGGCGTATTAGGGCTACGTAGAAATATATAGGGCGGGGGCAATATGACGAGAAAAAAAAATGGCAAATTTGCCACTTTTTAATATGACAAGAAAAATAGTGGAAAATCTGCCACTTTTTAATATGGCGAGAAAAAAAAGTGGCAAATTTAAAAAATGGCAAATTTGCCACTTTTTTTTCTCGTTTTGCGGCTATTTGTGTCAAGTGTAGTGCCGGCAGAAAGGAAACGCATGTCTCACGCTACACAAGTCACAGTTTGCAAAATGTCTACGGTGGAAAAATTCATTAAAATGTACTTTTCGGTCGGGTTTTCACTTTTCAGACAAGGAGATACTAATTGCTTGAGCAGAGATTAACAATATCATAGTTGCCAGTTTATAAAGTGACACATTTGCCACTTTTTTTCTCGTCATATTAAAAAGTGGGAAATTTGCCACTTTTTTTCTTGTCATACTTCCCCCTCCCTCTAAAAAAATATATATGTATTTCTACGTGGCCCTAATACGCCGTCGTACTTGAGACTTCAGTCAGATTTATATAAAAAAAAAAAGAAAAAGAAAAAAAAAAAGAAAAAGAAAAAAAAAGGCCTTTCTTTACGACACTTGGTCTTGTTTGTTTTATCAAACTTTCTGAATAGCACTTGAGTGATTAGCTCGAACGCAATGTTTTTTATGCACTCAGATAAGCAGCTTTTCTATTGCTTTATGATAGCGGTTGTGAACTTTGCCTGTCGTTTAGCTCACTTCACCCGTACAGTGCTGCCTTGTTCTCTTCAGTTATAAGTCTTGACCAAAATAATATCCATTGTGTCTTCCGTTGACCTAGAAACGGCGAGCTGTGGCCTTATCTCGTCGCAGTTAGGCAGCTGTAATTCTCTGTACTCTGAATTAAATGGTCATATATATTTCTCCTCCAACTGAGCCACAGTGCAAAGTGTTTTAAACAATCTATAAAATTTTACCTTTGGTCCAACACAAATCTAAAGCTCTTCTGAAAGAAAGGAACCGTCAAGTTTGCACACAGAAATGCTAAGACAAGAGAAGCCAGCTTGCCTTCAACTGTGTTTGTCTGCACCCTGCATGAGGCCCCCATGAAGGAACAGATTGCACAAACAGATAAGGGGATCACATGACGGTTGCACACGGAGATGAACAAAGCGTCTTTCTGTTTCAGAGGCTAAACAACAATATCATAAGATATGTTGCTAAAGCTCGTACTTCTAAAGTCATTTGTCTGATCCACATTGATTAAGTAATGTCATGTCATGTAACCACTTCTTGGACTCTAACTTTTAAAGACAAATTTTCCACCACGTATACACACTTGGTTGCCTGCTCAGCTCGAAAGCTGTTACTAAAATACTGTACTCCAACTGATCAGGGCAGCTGCAGGCATGCAATGGAAAAAAAAAAAAACCTCCACCCCCTCCGTCTCTTTCTGAGGCTCTCCTCTCCCTCCCGCCCCCATCTCTCGATTATATAACCCTCGTCTGTGAGCATTCCTCACAACACTCATTCAGCCGGCTCACTCTAAGCAACATTCTGACAGGCCCGCCCCCGCCGCATTCTCGCTATCCCATTGGCTGGGCGCTGACGGCGGCCTGCTCGCTATTGGCCGAGTCGACCGTCGCTTGGCCGCTGTAGCCTGTCAGCCCATGTGGACGTTTCTGTCCCACTGACACACTTTCCCACTGCGAGGGGAGGGAGGAGGGAAAAACAGGCACATCACGGCGCTCCACGGGCCAGTTTTAAGGTGGAGCTCTGTCAAAATCTTTCCTCAAGGCCTGGAAGCTTGCATCAGAAAAATGCTGTTGCATAACAGTAAAATTAAACCGTTCAAGTAATCACAATAATACTGGAAAAACTGCACCTACAAGTTTTTCCTTGAAATACACAAATAAGCACATCAGGTTTTATTACTGACACACACATTTAATACGGATAAAGTAGGAAGTTGAATGCCAGCTAAATCGGTTTCCTAGCCATCCCCTCGCTTCGCTCGTCTATTCTTATCCAGTACGAAGAGCCAGAAATACAGTACAGATGTCCATACAGTCACCCACCCTCAATGTTGCAATGCAAGTCTCTAATCTCTTGACCAAAGATGGTATCACACGATATACTGTCGAACTCCAGTGTGAGCATGTAGATGAAAAGGAATATTGGCTTCCATCACTTTGCAAAAGCACAGGAAACTAGACGTGTTAAAGCAACACTCAGGAACTTTTAGTTTATGTTGATTATGGCAGCGCCATTAGGGGTGGGAAGCTCTGCGTACCATCACTGAAAAACAATATTAAAACTGGTGTCTTCTTCACAGTGAGTACTTTAGTGTATTTTTTTTTAAACAAATACAAATCTCTTCTTAACAGAGACCACTTTGTGTCAACAAATTTGTGTCGTTCTTAAACACTATTGTCATGCAACAAGTCAGTCAGTTACAGAGTCAACTGTTTCATTTTATAAACTGTGACAATTTTTTTTTTGGTGTAACATTGCAAAAGTAAATAAATAAAATTACTTAAATATTAAATCCAATTAAATCTATATTAACGCATTTCTTGACTCATTGGGCCATTTTCAGCAGTAAAAAGTTAATATTTCGTCTATAATTAATGTGGTAACTTCGTTAATTTTAATGTGCAATGAATACCTTTAAAAAGTAATTTTTCTACTTGCAGTCGACTGATGACATCACCTGTGCTGAGGAAGTAGGTAACGACCAATCATGGCTCAATTTACTGACCAAACCCAGAAAACAGGTGAGTCATCATCAGTCGACAGCAAGAGGAAAAAGTTTTTAATGTATTAATTGTACATTAAATATAATGAAGTTATCAAATTAATTGTAGACAAAATATTGACTTTTGACTGCTGAAAATTGTTAAATGAGTCAAGTATCCCTTTAATATTCCTCAGAAATTGTGTTTCAAAAAAAAATTTTCTTCCAACATTTTCTTCTAGGTCTCTAATGTGGAACAACAGACTACCAGTAATTGCACAAGTGCCCGTAGGCTAGTGTGTCAAACTGGTAGTGTGTCAGCAACGTGTCGGAGAATGAAAAATGTGTTCTGATGACCCTCCACATGCTCCCCCTTGCATGTACGGTGAAATGGCGCCAACATATGCAACTCATGTCGATACGCGCGCAGCCAGTTTCGATACAAGTTGTTCTAGTTAGCACGTAATAATATTATGAGCGCAGTGTGATGCCCTTTGGCAACACTTGGTGAACCCAGTATTATGCTTTTTTTATTTTTATTTTTTTTATTAGTTAGTTCATTTCAAACGGAATACTTATCTTCATACCATTGCTTGGTGTGTTGTAATTAAACCCCGTGTCTATTTATGCATACGCTTTGAGAGCAAATGAGCCACATATGCATTTTTGTGTCTTGCTCACTACTAATTGGAAGGGATGACAGCATGGGGTTTCATACCAATGCTGATTGCATCATGTCTCACAGCAGGGTGCAGAATGATGGCGCAGCACATGCAGTCATATTGCAAGCCGTCACACTATCAATTATATTACATCAAGCCATGTTGCATGCATCCCTTTTGAGAAAAGCCCGAATATTCACTTTAGTTTCCTTGCAAGAAGAGATTTTAAGTGTGTTTCAATCGAGGGTCTCTTTTTAAAAACATCAGTGAAGCTGAAGGAGGTTTAGAACAGAGCAAAGCATTTTATAGTGATGTGATGCTATCCATTTTCATGTGTCATCAATAAATACACGCTGTACTTTAAAATACAGCTACAAACAAAACGGACCATCTGGCGTTAGCATGCTAACGCTGGCCTCGATAATTTGGACTAAAATAATCGTGATATAGCAGCCATGTACTGTACATGTTCAAACTAGGATGTAAAACAGTTTTCCTGTTGGGAACAGATTGAGTGACTAACGTACATTTTCAGTACTGTATTCTAAGTAAGGGTTACAGTTTGTTTACAGTTGCATATCCTGCACCAAAAAGGGGAACCTCCCACCACCAGGGGTCCTCTCTGCTTCTTCCTAGAACCCAGCCCTCATTTTCTGTACTCCACATGCCTCCCGACTAAAACAACTCCCGTAAAGTATACCGTAATCCCCTGCTATTTGTGGGGGACCGAGCTCTACCACGTATAGTAAAAAAAAATTAATAATAATAAAATTAAAAAAAGTGAGTACCGTAATTGACTCCCCTACCACCAAATTGTTCATAACTTCCTATAGAAATAGTATACTATTAACAGATACCACTGAATAAATCAGTTCAATATACTTTATTTCACTTATTTTACATCATCTTTAAAGGTGTATTCAAGGATTTTCTCAAAAAGTAGAAGCCAAACGTCCGTTTGTCACTTTTTAAATTAAGATGTTCCACCCAGAAGACGGAGAGACAAAAGATCCTTGAATACACCTTTAATATAAATGGCTTACAGATTATTTGATTTTGAGAAAAAAAAAGCAGAAGTGTGCGTGTACGTGCAAATACTCTCCATAACTTCCGCTAACGATCCAGTCTAATTTCAGCTCCTCCCCAACATACATATTACGCACGTTTCAGTTGAGATATATCACTTCAACATACTTCCTTGACACCAATTCTTATTTAGACAGGCCTTTGGTGGCATCTTGAAAAAGAAATGAAATAATTTTTTGTCATATACACAAAATTTGACCCATCACAGCTAAGACAAACTGGAGAATGGGGGATACTTACAAGGGAAGTCAACCCAACAAAAATTTCTTTCCAATAATATGTTCTATATTCTGATTAATATTGTGTTTGTGAAATACGAATAAAGCAGCAAAATCCACCTGTTTTATCGGTCTCCGGGGACGGCCATTTTACCACTTTCTGTCGAATGAAAATGACATCACAGTTGCTCTGGGCTCAGCTAGCAACCAATCATGGCTCAGCTTGCAAACATCACATGACTAAACACAGAAAACAGGTGAGCTGTGATTTACTATTACCTGAGCCCTGAGCAACTGTGATGTCATTTTCAGTCGACAGCGAGTGGCAAAATGGTCGCCTCCTGAGATGGATACAATTGAGTGGATTTTGCTGCTTTATTTATATTCCACAAATGCAATATTAATCAGAAATTGGAGTACATGCAACATATTAGGGCTATGTAATTAATCGAAATTCAATTACAATTTCAATTATTACACTCCACAATTACAAAATCAGAATCATAAACAAAAAATTATTAATACTAATTTCAAGTTGTTTAAGTTGTTTAAATTTAGACATTTGCACCATTTTTAAATTTTAAATTAACTAATAAATTGATAGTATTTCAAATAATTTTACGTCTTAATATTTTCTACATGTAAACATTTTCTTGTTTTGTACCAAAAAATAATCGTGATTAATATTTTCTTTATAATCAAGCAGTCCTACAGTATATTTATGTGAAGAAAATTTGTGGGTTGACTAAACTTCCTCTTTAAGCACCTGGGGTATCAATGTCTTGCTCAAGGACACCGCAGCTGTGTGTCCAAGTCCTTGAACCAGAGTCCACAGGTGACGATCTTAATTGCTTGGACATGATTGCCCCAAGTTGTGTCCCAGAAAATGCAAAAAAACAAAAAAAACAACAACCAAAAAAAACAAAAAAACACACAAATAGGCTAGTTTTTTTTTTTTTTTTTTTTTTTTTTGCAAAAAACACAATTTGGTGAAATATGCAGGGGTCTACTGTACCTTGCTATCCTGTGGAAAGTCTCATGTTGCATAAATACTAACAACACTAACAAAACTACAGTAACAACTTTTCTAAATAAAGTATCTAACTATCATTGTAAACCATCTTGCGGATGTTACAGACAGCTGGAATGTACAGATGTTAATCATAGGCTGCACTGTCTAGGTCTATGCCCGGTCAAGTTCAAGTTCATTCCGCAGTGGCTGATGTGAGGAGTCAAGTTGAAGTGCAAGGGCAAGTGTCAGTGTGCTTTTTTGCATATGGCCTGCAGGCAGTCAGGCAGGCGCTTCCCTCAGCCTCACCCCCTCCCTCCGCTGCGCATGCTGTGTAACGTTGGGTGACATAACTGGGTCAGTGGAACAGCCAGGTCCCTCTCCCTCTGTACAGTCAGTCACAAGGCAGGCCATGCTGGCACGGCCATGCCAGTTCGACAACACCGCAATCAGCCTGATAAGATGGCATGATAAACGTCTCATTGTTTTTATTTTATTTTATTAATAATAATAGTCTGAACTGTTTCGTTTTCACCGCCTTTCCGTTGCCCATAACCAGATTCATGTGACACACTCATTTTTTTTATTTTTTATTTTATTTTAATGAGTTAGATGATGAACTAATGTGCAGTGTTTTAATTTGGAATTGTCGTAATTAAAGTATAGAAATATAAACATCTCGATTACATAATTGTAGCTTTGGTTAACAACAAGCTCGTCTCACGCCCCTCCTCTCTTCCTATTGCATAACACAAACATGGATCCCAAATCAAAATGCACAGATGGTCTCCCAAGTGAAAAGATGTCATATAAATTATAATTAATACAGGTTTAACATTATTATTATTATCAACCAGAAATACATGTATTAAATTGATCAATTAATCGGTATATAATTTAATATAAAAAAAAAGTATTTTATGGTTTTAATTCATTCAGTTTCATTCATTATAAGCCGTTCAAACCCCACTGCAAGTAAATATAAAAGTAAACACAGCACTGCAGTCTTGAGCCATAATCCAGTCATGGGGGGACTTAATGCGCACTTGGTAGCAAAACAGGCTGCACTCTTAACGAGGGTCTCTGTGCGCGCACATGTGGCAGCAGGCAAACCATTCAATGCGCCCCTTCCTGACGGTTACAAGTTTGCCGCAAGCATGCACTATACGACTCTAACTTTAATGCACTTACCTCTCATTTTGACGTCTTCTTCTTCTTAACCGGTCGAAGAGAAGGAAGCTCGGCTACATTTGGCTGCGCTGCAGGTGACTGCCAAATAGAAGTGGCTGTGCAAATAATAATGTCGTAATGAGAAAAGACGAAAAGGAAAAGGGGGAGAAAAAAAAACGCCCCAAGTGTCCTCTATCGTTCGGTGAAGTCCGAGCGAAAGAAAAGAGTGACGAAAGTCGCTTTGGATTGCATCCTAATCGCCCTAATTGCGAATGGCGTGGTGCTCGGCGAGAATAGTCCCCCACGGTGCACACGGTGGTCCACACTGTCAGCGCCTTCCTCTCAGTCTACCCTGCTAACCTACTTTCTCCAAGCCAAGCGTGGACTCTCTCACATGATCTCACCACCACAAGCTCCTCGAGCAGCAGCGGCGGGGGCGCGCGGCCGGCCGCGCGCGTTCGGGAACGAGCTTAAGGTGGCAGTGGTAGTTGGAGGAGAAGCCTCGGGGGCGCGCAAAAGGCATCCCGTCACGTCCGCGTTTGAAGACGCGATTCGATAAGTTTGCTGAACTATTATTTAAGAATCTCTAACCGTTATTTATAGTTGTGTTATGAGTGTTTTTAGTTGCATCTATTGCTGTAAATTATATGTGGAGTCAACTTAGTGCGTAAAGCCAAGAATCGTATTCAAATAAAAGTGAAGTACCGTCGCTTTAAAATATATAATTCAAGTGAAAAAAGGTAGTCCCTCAAATGATTACTTAAGAATAAAGAAATAATTATTTAAAATTCTGATTCATTAAAAAAAAAAAAATCGTGAAATTACAGTTTTTAAGTAGATAAAAATTCTAAAATCGGAATATGGCAAATTTATATATTGTCCAACAATTTCACTTAAAGCAATAATAATAATAATAATAATAATAACAATAACAATAATATGGTGTAGATAAAGCGCTATATAAAAAGCAATCCATTCCATAATAATAATAATAATAATAATAATAATAATAATAATAATAATAATACTAAAAATAATAATACTACATAACCTAAACAGGTGACACACTACAATAGGTTCACCAGGCAGCAATTACTAGTAGTAATATATAATTTGATTATATTGAACTTCAAAAGGTGGCTTCACTTCATTTCCATTACTTGGAAACAACATCTGTATATATATTTTGGCTCTCTTTTACTTCCTATCCCATTGAAATGCTTTTTCTCCAGTCAGGAACAAATATACTGTAGCTCTAATGGATCAGAGTGGGTGGGCCGAGCTGCAATTTGCATTTAGGTGCTGTAGTTGACCTGCTGGTTAGCTTTACAGTTTACATATTGTTAGCATGGGACCAACACCTTGTACCTCCAAAATATTCACTTTTCAGGAGATCCCCAAAACGGCATGTTGGCTCAACCATTAACATTGCATCTTCAAAGAGATTAACCTGTTTTCAACACTTTCGTTTGGTAAATAATATATAAAAATAACACCCACGTGTGGAATAACCAGTAAAGATTTTTGAAAAATTTCCCAAAATTCGGACTTATGAGATTTCGGCCCGGCAGCAGCGATATGCAGATCGAGACGGCCCCCATGTCAGTGTTTGAGGTTTTAAGTGGAGTTCTTGTAAGCTGAAATGCTGACATTTGACAGCACATGGCATAGCTGTTCATACTGTATCTATCATGTATACCCAATAATAACATTTTCATATTTTCTCAAGATGACACAACAGATGAGTAGTTAGCCGCAACAAGTCCAAGGTTATCCCCGCCCCTTGCCCAAAAGTCACACTCTCAAAACATATTGGTCAAATCTACAAAAAAGGTTTAAATTAGCTGGTAGTTATGTCCGACAGATCCTTTGGTTAAAACAACCACTCTAGAATGGTGGGTGTTCAACCAACATATATTGGTGATTGGGCCAACCCATACAAATTGGTCATTCTGACCAAGATATTGGTTCATCTGTGTTAGAGGCTGCAAAAAAAAAAAGGACCACGGATTGTCACACCCACCTAAGTGGGGCAAAATTGGTTTTCTGCATTTCACCCATCCACTGAGGGAGTGGTGAGCAGCAGCATGGACTGTGTTTGGCAATCATTTGGTGATCTAACCCCCGAGTCCAACCCATAATGCTGAGTGTCAAGCAGGGAGGCAAATGGGTTCCATTTTGATAGTTTTTGGTATGAACCCACAACCTCACAGTCTCAGGGCGGACGCTCTACCACTAGGTCACAGAGCTGGTCGCAGTGATATATCTAGACACACATTTATATTTTTAAACACTATAATATTTGGAATCACTTATAATAATTAATAAATACATTTAAAATACAATAAATTGATACAATAAATATATTTCCAAGTGATCTATATAGACTTACTTTCTACCGTAACCAATTTCATTGGTTGTTTGGCTAACCAATAAAATTGGTATGCCAAACACCACCCGGAATGGTCAATGTCTGACCAATCTATTGGTTAATCAAGCCAATATGAGCTTAAACTACTAGATTGGTAGTTTTTTTTTTTTTTAACCAATCCATTTTTAGAGTGCAGATAGAATAGCTTGCCCATGTACTGTATTATTCATTTCCGACCCAGGGGGATACGTTTAACAGAGTAAAAGAAAGGCAGTAGGGGGAGAAAAAAAAAAGGCAGTAGAAAATGACGAAGTGAATCAATTAGAATGATGTAGTGCTGCCAGTGGAAACTACATAAAAACGACAATACTGTATACTCAAGAGTATATACACTTTGATTGACACTGTCAATCAAACCGTAACAATATTATCTTTGTAGCACATTATTGAGTGGATGTCAACCATGACCAGTGAGTATATTTATATCTCCTCTGGATTAGGAGAGTACTGCATTGGGATGGTACTGGTACTGGGATGACTGCCTGGCATCTACCTTGTGGTGGTACAATGTCGAGAATATTGAACAAACACCTTACTGTATTATCGTTAGTACATCTGCAGCAAAGGCAAACTTACAAATATGTGTAACATATACAATTCAACAATGTTTATTCCAGCTATTTAATACAGATGAAATCTGTCAGCAAAGGAAGGTCAGATAATGTGGGTTTTCCCCAATAATTGCTCACAGAATGTCAATGTAATCTCTATGGAGACATTTCAGAGTTTACACCCAGTGACCTTGTGCAGTTCGATTCCACTTGGTTCCTGTTTTGCTTCATTTCTGAACGCGTCATGATGTTTTCAATTAATGCTACACTGTAGCATTTTGCATAGCAGTTGTCAAGCACATATGGGTGGTGTAGTACTGGCAGAGCAACACATGCTGTAATAATGAATTCTTTGTTTTTTTTCCTCTATTGTAATCAGGCACATTGAATTCCAATGCTATGCTGTTATAAACATATGCGTAAGACAGTCGTCCCCTGTGGTGATGAGGAGGTGGGCAATGATGGGGTTGTAGTGGGGGCCGGCGTGGTGTCTGTGTGGAGGGGAGTTTATGATGCAATGTTCTGGCAGCAGTGTTACGAAACAGCATGAAGGCACAGATTACTCAAACTAGGTTAGTAGAGCAGCGGCAATCATGGCTTTTCTCTCTCTCTTTCTCTCTCCTCACGCACATACTGACACACACATGGCAGCAACAGGCACTCACATTCCCCTTTTAGTAAGATTTTTTTATCTTTCACTCATGTAATTTGTCATATTTTCATTCTTCAACATTTCTGCCGATCGCCGCTGTCAAGACCATGCTGCCATTTTTTTTTTCCTGTTTAACCGTTCACCGCATTCCCCTTCCTCTCGCCCTGCACTCGCACCTCCTCTAAAGCCCCTCTGTTCTACGTCTCCCTTGACAACAGCAGTGACACTTTGACCTTAACGCTTATGTAACCGCTGTGCAGATTGGTTCGACAGAAGGGGGGGGGGGGGGGGGAAGAGAGTGCGAGAGAAAGAGAGAAAAGGAGGAGGGTGGGTGGAGGGGCTTTAGCTAGGCAGACATTTTGTTGCCCGATGAGCAAGTCAGGCTGAACAAGAGACAAGGAAGAAGAAGAAGAGCTTAGAGCTGGAATAGCTTTGGGAGGGCGCCAGCAGCTGCATAAGAAGATGATAGAACAGATGGGGGAGGATGGTAAAAATACAAACATGAATGAGATTTTAACATCATAAGTCATCTGACAACAAACAGACCGACATTCAAAAAGATAAACAACAAACATCTAATGTGATCCAACAGACAGTGAGACTCTTGGAGTGGGCCTCACAGTTGAGAGGTTTTGGGTTCAAATCCTTGCACTGGCTGTTTTCGCTGGAGTTTGTACCTGTCATTGTGTGCTTTTGGGGCTTTTTGCAATCCTCCCACATTCGAAAAACATGCATGTTATGTTAGTTGAATAACTGTAAATTGCCCGTAGGTGTGAATGGTTATTTGCCTATATATGCCCTTGAAAGTGAGGGACAACTGTTTGAGGGTGTATCCTGCCTTTCACCCAAAGTCAGAGATGGGACGTAACAAAGTACAAATACTTTGTTACTTTACTTGAGTAGTTTTTATTTTTTTATTTTTTTATTTTTTATTTATTTATTTTTTTTTTTTAGTACTTTGTACTTTCAGTGTTCCCTCTCTATAACAAGGTTCACTTTTCGCTGCCTCGCTGTATCGTAGATTTTTTTTAGTGCAATTTTGCATGTTTTTTTTTTTCTTTTACAGTACAGTGTTCCCTCGCTATAATGCGGTTTACTTTTTGCGGCCTCGCAGATTTTTTTTTATGCAATTTTGCATGCATTTTTTTTTTTTTTTTTTTTTTTACAGTAATGTACCGATATATATATATTTTAATTTAGGAATGTTTGAACATTGAGAATGTTTAAACAAGAGAGAAATATGAATTTAAAAAAAAGTGTATAAACTGTGTGGTGAGTGGTTTTAGAGCATTAAAACATTTACCGTATTTTCTGCACTATAAGGCGCACCTAAAAGCCTTCAATTTTTTCAAAAGCTGACCATGCGCCTTATAATCCAGTGCGCCTCATATATGGATCAATATTGAGCCGCAACAGGTCGCATGCGCAGAAGATCCCGCCATCTTGGATCGCTAGCTAATACTAATACTTTACCACAGAGAAATTAATAAAACAGCTGTTTATTCATTTTGGGAGTGAATGGAGTCAGAAAGCTGGTTTGTAATCTATGAATAAAGTTTGACTGACCTATCTGACTGTTTTGTTGACATTCCCTTTAGCGCAGCACCATCTAATGGATGCATAACATAAACCCGGCCTCTACTGTAGCGCCTTATATATGGAAAAAGTTTTAAAACATGTCATTCATTGAAGGTGCGCCTTATAATGCGGTGCGCTTTATAGTGCGGAAAATACGGTATAATAAATGTTAAGCATAAAGCTAGCTACTTTGTGGATTTCATTTATTGCGGGTATTTTTTGGAACCTAACCCCAGCGGAAAACGAGGTAACACTGTATTGTACCTCTTTTATAAAATTTATGAACGTTTGAACATTGGGATTATTTTAAAAAAGAGAGAAATGTGAGCAAATGTAAATGCCTTGATGAGAAAAGTGCATAAACTGTGTGGTAAGGGATTTTAGAGCACTAAAACATTTGTAATAAATGTAAAACATAAAGCTGACTACGTCACGGATTTCATTTATTGCAGCTATTTTTTGGAACCTAACCCCAGCGGAAAACGAGGGAACACTGTATTTATTTTTTAGACTACTTTTTACTTTTTTAACATGAGTATCTCTAATTTTACTCGATACATTTTCAAAACAAGGTTGTTACTTTTATTTAATGCATGAAAACGGTTACTGTAAAAGCAGCCGTCAATGTCTCCTGGCTCCGCCAATTATATGAGACGTTACACATGGTCCCCTACATGCAAACTTGTGATTGGCTCTACAACACGCTATCACATGACATGCAATTGGCTAGATTAGAACAATCCGTAAATATGAGAGTAATGCGTGCCGCCACTACCGGGGATAATTCAGGTCCCCCCACCCCACACTTTTACTTGAGTAATTTGAGTGGATACTTTTACCAAAGTTGTTTTTTTACACAAGTAATTGTACTTTTACTCAAGTAGAGAACATCAGTCCTTTTCCCATCTCTGCACAATGTCACATTTCAGCTGTGCTACCACTCCAAAACTACATCCAATATAATATGTACTGTACACGTGCGACTATGTCAATAAAAAAAAAAGAGCACTATTACCGGTATATATTTGTGGTAAGACGTTTGTGCCCAGTGCGTGAGTTGCCAAGTAACCCTCATCATTTTTATTTTTTTTTTCAATTTTAAACCAATCCTGTTCATGTGTTTGATCATATGATGTCTGTATGCATTTTCATGGCAGAACAATTTTGCTACTCCCTTTGTGATTATTTGTGTTGTGGAAGAATGTATTGAAAATGTTGCCGGACTGAACAAGGTTTGAGAAGGGGACAGACAGAGATAAAAGAGGAAAACAGACCAAAAATAAATAAATACACAGAACTCTAACAGTATAACAATGAAAACAATAATGTTACATAAGAGTTGGATTATATCTATATATGGACTGAGAAAGCAATGCTACACACTGTGAGGAAGGAACACAATGAGGAGGAAATAGGATGGGGCAGAATGAAATGGGATGAGTGCACATGTAAAAAAGTTCAACAAGTTAACATAATCATAAAGCCCGTTTATAGAGATTAGAGAGTGCTCCCCCACCCTGTTCAATCCCCCAAGTAACTTAATCCCATGGGCATGCTTCTATGAAGATTTACTCGTGAACAAAACTGTCACACATGAATGTTAGTTAATGTCCAGAGTTGCAGTGCAGACACAATGACTTTGTCATGTCCATCCAAGAGGAATGTGTGGGCCCACATGCCCTGGCCAGGAAGAAACCACCCATACTCAGACTCAGGGTGGTCTGCCAGCTACACTGAAGTGCTCCGATCGGGCTCCCATCACCAGGAGAGTAAGAGGCCCCCCCCCCACTCATCACCTGGGCCCACTGCAGGAGCCATCCATGTTATCCTAATATTAATATTGTTATCCACAGGCAAAAAGCCTCAGTGCAATTTGCGTTGTACCAGTGGCAGGTCGTGCATTCGGTACATAGACTTTCAATGACTTAATCAACCTATTAATACCACCACTATCACATTGCACTATCTGGGTCTGGGATGACCCATTAAATTAAAACGTGTAAACCCCTAACTGTCAGTTTATAAATGGCTCGCCATAGAAAAAAAGCGGCTCCAGTTTGAGGTTTATTTCTTGCGTAGTGTGGATGGGCACGTCACAGTACTAACTACAAATAAAATCTGTCATAAGAGTGCCACAGATTGCCATCAAAGATGACAACGGAGAATCTGCTGGAAGTGACCCAATGACCGTGGAGTCCGGCAAAGTTCTGCCTCACCAGTCATTGGATCCGATTGGAGGGCTGTCAAGATCGTGGGATTCTTGGAGTGCAACAAGAACTCCACATTAATCAAAGTCATGCACAGGTGTCTCCAAAGAGATACTTGGAATTAACTGGCGAGCATCCTTGACTCAAGGGATAGCCAAGTGATAACATCGCAGTTACAGAAACCATTAATACCGTACGAAGCCACATGCATTATCTGGAGCAGTCAGTAGCAATATTTATCTAGTAAAATGACAAGAACATGATAAAAAGAAAGAAAGAAAGAAAGAAAGAAAATATGCCATACTCACCAGAGATGCTGATGTTATTAAATGTCTCCCCAGCCAACACAGCTGAGGATCGTTATCAGGCTTCATGCAGAGCTTGCTGATTAGCTAATCCTTTGAAACACCTGTGTTGCTTGTGCGAGACTTGGAAAACAGGGGAACTCGAGGACCGCTGTTGAGAAACGCTGGGTTAAAGAAACAATCCCACTATGTTATATTCTTTAAGTTAAATTGCTCAGTATTAATGTCATTACAACAACTAATGAGTCAAATTTATATAGTGCTTTTCTGGACACTCATAAGATGCTTTACGAACAAGAAGTGTTAGCCGGGTGTACATGTAGATTTTTGTTTTGTCATCATTCTGGCCGAAGATCTGTTTACATGTGATGTGTGGCAACATCATGTGATTGACAAGATGGAATTCATTCATCTGTTTAGCACAGTAGTAGCGATCGTTTTGACGTTTTTATTAAAGCAACAGCTCAAGCTTTCCCGTCACAGACAAGCTCAGGTAGAATGCTGCCATTTTCAAGTGCGTAAACGGTGATGTCACAGTGGATTGACATCAAGACAGAGTGTGGCTATTCCGATTGAACTGTTTACATGGCATATGTTTGGATTGTCAAAAGAAATATCCTCATCCCTGTGATTCCGAGTAAGATTTTTCCTTTTTATGCTGATTAAGCTGTTTTTCACTTCATTTTTTCATTTGGTTTCAATCTAATTGGAATACGTGAGTCCATATAAACCCGGCTGATAATGACTGTAAAGGCCTTGGGCAAATACTGTAGATTGACATGCACACAGAGGCTGTCATCTGATTGGCCAAAGAAAATCGAACATCTTCGTACATGTGCCTGAAGCAATGAAATCCAAGAGAAATGCTAGAAATAAAGTAAATAGACTGTTAAGAAAAGATTAATACAATTTCGTGGAAAAAAAATATTAATTTAGGTTGCAAGCATACGGTCAGTGCGTCAATGATCGTGTTGACGTCAGCAGAGAGTGGCACCGATAGACTACCACAGTTTTGTGTATACTGCAAAGGTTGGTTATTCTAAAAGCACCTTGATTCAAATCATTGCAATATGAGGCTAGCGGTTTAGTTATCTTGTTTTTCTGCTGTAGGTTTCTCTTGCCTCAGATCAAAGCTGGTGCAGCCTTGTGACCCTGCGGAGGCAAATTTGAAAGTCTCGCTCACATCAAAGCATCTTTGTGGGGATGATGCTTGGACTGTAACGGATTGGCTGCACATGATTTCAGATTGGGGCCCCATGGCCGCTCGGTCTCTTTGCCTTAGTCTTGTCGACTTTGTGCATTCCTGTCTGGCTTCTCCCACGCTGCATCGCAAAGCGTTCACATGCATGGATATGTTGAGGTTGTTAATAGTGTATCTAATGAAGACACAATTTACAGCTATGATTCGTCCTTCATTTGCGTGGAGCTCACAATCACAAAACGTATGTAAACACGAATCAGGGACCAAACTGTGTCGGATTATGTCAGAGTCCGCCCTACCCCTGCATGTGCTGTAATCCTGTTTTTTATCATTAGCTAAATCTGCTTGTTTTCTCCCCTCTAAAGGTGCTTGTTCGACGTTCCCCTCCCTGCCTACAGCCATGGTTGGTTCAACTGCGGCTTTGGTCTTTGCTGCGTCACTAAGTCAGTATGTCAATTCCCTCCTGCCACCCGTCATTCAGCACTCCTATGTTTTATTGGGTCTTTCTTTTACACCTTTTGTAAGTCATTGTACCGCACAGCTCCACACATTGAACACACTTTTAGTTTTTTTTGTTATCAGCTTCACTTGTCATACAGTGTACAGCTTCAGTGTGTGATAAAGCCCGTATTGTATAAATAGAATTGGAGTTGAGGCGCAGGTCAATGGGTGCAGATTATCTCATTGAGCAAACACACCCCGCCCCAAATAAGATGGATTGCTGGGAGATGAGCAAACATACTAAGCATATTTTTATATTGTCCTTGACCTGATTTTTGCGGCAATGTTTTAGATGTAAAGCCAAATGCTTATCTTAATTTTAATTTGCCACATTGACTTTTGTTAAAGTCCCTGTAAAGTGATAACAAATGTCAGGGCTCAGACCGGCCCACTTTAGTTCAGATTTTATTGAACATACAGAATTTTACTGTTTGTGTATCAAATGTAAAATAGTTGAGCATTCCCTCCAACGATATTCATATTGTATTCGATCAAAAATGTAATTTACAATTGAATGCTCTTACAGGAGCACGACCAGTGATTATTTGAACAAATCTGTAAACATAAAATGGGCCAAAAAAAGGACAAAAAGAAACCAATAAGCAAATGTACATTAAATGGGATAAGACATTTTACACTTCACAAGACACACTTACCAAATTAAGTTAAACCAGCAAGATTAAGTCAGCTAATACTGTACTTCCTATTAGTACTCTTATTTTGAAATGTGTCCTCACCACTTCTGGTGCACACTTCTGAGCTGACAGATGCTAACTTGAAGAGAGCAACGGTAACCATAGGAGGCTTTCCCATCACACTTTGTTGCTGTTACTAGTAACACTTTTGATTGTGTTTTGCTTTTATGTTATTTTTGTACAGACAAGGCTTCAGATAGTTATATTGTTTATTGCTTCTATTCGTCGATTAAAGAATAAGTCAACATAAGATGACGTGGATACTTGGTGATTATGTTTGTGCTGCTGCCTGCGCAATTTTGAAACAATCCGTGGGCTCTTTGCGTCCCTAAATATAGGACGGCCCACCGAGAATTGTCCCGCCCCTCCAGATGGCCCAGTCCGGACTTGTACAGGAGTGTTAACAAATCTGCCAAATGTCAATGATTAAAAAAAACATTACCAAGTGTATATATGATGAGGCTTTAAAATGGTGGAAAAGGTCAGAAAAACTGATGCGACTTTGTCTAGAATCTTCCTTATGCCTACACATAAACATATGTCGAAGCCATGAAGAAGTTTTTTTTGTTTTTTTTTCAACGAGGTACTCTAAAGTGGCCCACACCTGCAGCCTGTTACGGACTTTATTGTTCTCCCCTTCCTCGCTCTTTGGCTGTGTGACATGTACGACAAAATGCATTTTTGGTGTGTAGGCATAGCTAGCTCACTGCACACCTGCAACCGGATAACTGCTGATCATATCGAAGGTGAAGTCCGTGTATATTGGGGGCGAGGCATCTCAGGCTGGATAACAAAGTTGTCACTTGGGTCTCTTATAGCCCTGCTCCAAATAAATTTGGAAAGACTGAAAAACAGTTTAATGTTTCTCCACAGTTGAAAATGACATTTGTCATTAATTGCACATGTTTTATATTAAAGCATGTAGAAATAGATCTCTGAATTCCCTTCCTCCCCGGGGTCTTTATTTGTGATACAGCCTTCCCTCACTTTTCGTAGTTGATTGTTAGCAGGCTTCTGCAAAGCTTGCCGATGAACTGATCAATTGATTCAGCTGTGTTGAAGGAGGGAGACATGGAAAACAGGCTGGATAGGTGCTCTCGAGGACTGGACTTGGGCACCACGGCTCCAATGCAAGCTCTAATGTTTATGGTCTTGGTTTTTGTCACACACACAAAAAAAAAGACTGCTCAAAGTCCAACTTAGCAATAGATGAAGTTATGATTACAAATGAAAAAGCCACAAAAACCGAACCACAAATATAGCAAGGGAACACTGTATATTAATGGCTGTTTAAAGTGGAAGTCAACCTTAACTATTTCTTGACATTAATGTGTGACCTCACTAGTCTAAACATGACATTCTGATGAATGTTACATGTGTGGAATATGGCAAATGGCACTTCATTTATATAGCGGTTTTCCACCTTACAAGGCTCTCAAAGCGCTTTACATTTTGACTACCCATTCACGTAATGATGACGCAGCATCAGGAGCAATTGTTGGTTCAATATCTTGCTCAAGGATGCTTCGACGTGGTCTAGTGGAATGGGATCGAACCCACAATCTCTGGGTTGGGAGACGAACATCATACCACTGAACCACGCCACCCCCGATATGCGTTATGTAGCAAAATCCAGCCGTTTTTGTCCATCTCAGGGGCCGGCCATTTTGCCACTTGCTGTCGACTGAAGATGACATCGCAGTTGCTCAGGGCTCAGGCAACGACTAATCACAGATCATCTGTTTTCCAAAGCTGAGCTTTGATTGGTTGTTACCTGAGCCCTGAGCAACATCGATGTCATGGCCAAATGGCCATCCCTGAGATGGATAAAAACGGCTGGATTTTGCTTCATAATTCATATTCCACAAATGTAATAATAATCAGAATGTCATGTTTAGACTCATGAGGTCACATATAACATAGTGTCAAGAATGTTTCGAAGGGGTTAGAGGGATCGTTCAGATTTTTTGACATGAATCTCTATTTCATCCTCACCTCCAGTGTGTGCGATCAGCACTGACTTACCCCTGACAGCGTTCTGTGACACGAGTTCTGGTCCGGTGTTGGACGAAAGGAAAATAGTCCAGCAAGTTGGCTGGGGTCACCGAAATAAAGCGTTTTTCTTCTAAAACAATTTCTGTTCAAAAGAGTGATACATTTGCATTACAATACTTCTTTCTGAAAAAAGTCAGACGTCATTACCGCCAGGTACTACTTTTCTGTTCGTTCGTATCACTGCGCGTCGCCCTGTAGACAGCTGATCGACGCGCTGCAAACAGCTGATAGTCGCGCCTTCCGCCTTCGAAAAGACAAACAACTTGTAGATTAGTGCGCGTCTATCAGCTGCATGCGGGGCGCCGCGCAGTGATACGAACGAACAGAAAAGTAGTGCCCGGCGGTAATGACGTCTGCCTTTTTTTGCGGAAGGGAGTTTTGTATAAAAATGTATCACTCTTTTGAACACAAATTGTTTTTTAGAAGAAAAACGCTTTATTTCCGTGACCCCAGCCAGCTTGCTGGACTATTTTCCTCTCGTCCAACACCGGACCAGAACTCGTGTCACAGAACGCTGTCAGGGGTAAGTCAGTGCTGATCGCACACACTGAAGGTGAGGATGAAATAGAGATTCATGTCAAAAAATCTGAACGATGCCTTTAAGGGGTTAAATGAAGTGCTCTTGTGATCACATACTCTATTCTAAAGCCGGACTCGTCGCCATGATCCTCTTTTTGTTCCATGTGTTATGATACATGCATACAGTGTTGCACATATTTACATTTCCACAATATGCCCAGACATGTCTCGACAAAACAGTCCTCAACATATTTCTCCCTCTGTCACACAGTCCATCTCTTGTTTTGTTCCTTTTCCACTCCCACATACACTTGAATAGCAGGACTCTGGCTAGTGTTGACACAGTAATGGCGCCGAGCCTCGAAATGAGGTAATACATTAACTGAAAACGAGATGTTCATGAGTGATTAGGGCGCCTACCTGCTCATAATGTACATATGTCAGGTCAAGCTGTTTTTCCTGCGTGTACACAAGCTGGGATGCAAATATACGCCATGCAAATAGCTATGTTAAAGGACGTTTCCATGGCACCCGCACTGTATTCATCCGTTGAGTGATTCAATGTACTTTGCTACGTGAACCTGACCCAGTTACACCCTGTAGTGAGTGTGCATCGCGCATCGAAACTGTTGTGATATTTGTTTGTATTTTGTATCCAAGGCCATCAAGTGTAGTGAGGTGGAAACAAGAAGTCCAGTATCTTGCACAGTTCCCTCAAGGAAATACTTTCTGCTTCCTTCGTCTTTAGCCCAATGACCTCCATCTTTTGTAGTACTTCTGTGCTGTCCGTAGTGCTCTGCTGGGCAATCAAACACTCCTTATCACGTTTCTTTTATCCACCCTCATATTCTCCGACTCGCTCCGTCATTTTAATTTCCTTCAGGGCCAGAGTCGTGTGTTTGTTTAAGCCTCTGCAGCCCCACATTATGTAATCATGGAAGACTGGAGTCACTGGATGAGTCTTTTGAAAAGATGAAGCTGTATTCACGCATGAATCACCAGTTTAAAAACCGCATACACTTCCCTATATATTTGAGGTTCATTCAAACTTGTGCTTTGTCAGGTTAATCGCATTCACCACCCACAGCTTCGTTCGTCATTGGCGAAATCTTGCATGCATCACCCCAGAATTGTTGATCAACACAGAAACGCTGCATTTGAGAATCAGGCATGGGTGAGATTTGATTAAGTCAGTTCCTGTGCAACAGCCCAGATGACTCATAGCGGCGCAGGCCTTCGCAGAGACATCTAGCGTTGGCACTCAGATACCGCAGGGCGGCCTTATGTAATAGTTGGAGTTTGCTCTAGATCGTGCATATTGTATGACTCTCAGCCCTTTTTGATCAGAGGACTGCAGAGACACATGACAAGTCACAAGCTGTTATGCGGCTGAGAACTGCGGAAGAATGCAGTACATAGTGTGGTTGTTTTTTTTTTTTTTAGCTCTCATACAATGAAAACGGTGTACAGTAGGGTTTTATGCTACAATGATATTATTATACCCAATATATTGACTTCTAAATCTGCATTTGGACTTTTTTGGCTATAAGAAAGATATGATCCTTACATATAAAGATCACCTGACAAGCCATTATACTATTCTACCAACATCATTATATACACACACACACACACACTTAAAGTGATTTTACAGGGTTATGCTTGACAAGTGCAGATTGAAAGCCACAGATGGGCAAACATTGTGCAATCCACCACTGGATTAAATAACAAAACAAGATAAATGAATGTATAGCTGATTCATCTAACTTGAATACTCAAGTAGGTCTTTGTCGAGTGGACGCCTGCTGATGGCAATAAGACAGAATGAAACGGTCTGTGCGGAAAGTCTGCATTGCGTCACAAAAGGAAAAAGGGAGCGAGGGGGTGGTCAGGGGATCTGGGAGGGGACAGATGGGTGTGTCTTCACTGACCTAGTTACAGCAATAGAACCCCCCCCCTTCACCATCCGTGCCTGACTTGGTGACGTGTAAAGGGCACTTTCAAACGCTACAGACAGCCAGGAATGGAAGTCAGGCAGAAGCAGACAGAGGGGGGCAAACTGAGACGGGCGGACGGATGCAACACAATTAAGGTCGACTGAGACAAGCGGACAAATATATCCACAATGATATACAAGATCTGCACAGAGATGGGAAATATCTTTGCACAAACAGGAAGAGCCTCCAGGGGCTTTCAGCAAATTAATAACAACAGGCTGCATTCGTAATATTAAACCCCCACACATCCTGTGGAATATTAGATTTTTTTTTTTCTTCATTTGGGAGGGAAAATCACATCTTTGCAGCGTAAAGCAGCTTTTAATAAAATCAGAAATGCTATAACAGCACAAATGGAGGCTGTGATTACTTATAAACATGATCTAATCTCATATTTCCTGTGCTTCTTAGGGCAAGGCCTGAATTTCATGGCCATTTCAGTGGAGACTATGCAATGTCTATGGGGTTAAGTAAGCAGAATTAACGATAGACTTCACTTCACCGTATATCTTACCTCCTGGCTGCTTACTGTTTGACTAACTTTTTGACCTCTCTGTCTTCAAGTTCAAGTAGAAGGGCAGAGAGAGAATGACTGAAGGGTCGAGTGCTGTAAATTTCCTAGCACACATGCTGTATCATCTTACAAATATTTGTAATTATCTGAAAGGACAAGTTAAAATGGAAGTTTGAAATGTAGCCCGTAGGCAGTATTGTGACCCTTTTTTTTTTTTTTTTTTTTGATGGTTCTCACCAAGCCATCTCAAAAAAGATACTACCTACGGGTTTTAAAACAACAACAAAATCAGTTTTCGTCTTTTATGTTCAAACTCTCAGTATGACATGATGAGTGAAATGGTCTGAGAAAAAAAAAAGTCATTGGCCAGAGATCCTAAGACAAAACAAGAGAGGACATTCAGGTTGCCCCAACGAGCCCAACTATGAGGATTCAGAAGCGCTGCAACACAACATTAGCATCATTTTAAAATCTCTTCTGTATCATTGTGTTTGTGTGTTGATCAATTTTAAGTAATTGTATATTCCAAAAAAGTTCAATTTCAAACAGATAACATTCAGTGGTATAGTAACAATCCATTTTGAACAAGACATGCTACCAACGTAGCAGCCGTGGTTAATGTTAGCTTGTTTACACCGCTGATGCTAGCTTACTATTAAGTGAGGCTACATTCTACGATGATGCTAATTTAAACCACTAATTTAGAAAGTGCCAATATCGATAACTGATAAGTAAACCGATAATTGTTTGCAAATATGCTAATTCTTATAATAATTGAATACAAATATACATTAGAGTCCTACTATAAGTCTAACATGTACAAATACATTAAAACATTGTTTATAGCACTATGAAGCTGAATTTGATTGATATCTCTGCTTCAAAGACAACCAGTAACTCATTTTGAGTTTGCCAAAATAAAAGAGTGAGACACAGTAAAGAAAGCCCACAGTGGCGACTGCCATGTCGCCAAACTGTGAACACCAGGTTGCACGCATTATGACGTCACAAATACACAACACTACCATTGGAAAGGGGACGGGTTGAGGAGTAAGGCACAACTTGAGCCACAACTGCAACAGATGAACCAACGTGGCATGTACATTATTATCGGCGGAATTCTGTATTATCCGGTTTATCCGCGTGACGTCAAATTGGTCGATAATCGCCGATAATTATCATGCAACCCGTATTCAAATCTTGCGAGTAATTTTAACACTACAAGCCCTCCACTTATAAGGACAACTCATATCTGCACAACATTCTGCTCTGTCATCTGTTTTTGTGTCATGTATTCGGAACTATTCCATTTTTCCTGCCAAAGTCCTTTCCCCAGATATTTTTCTCCAGTCTTCACATTTCCACCCTCCCCATTCTTTTTGGCCTCTCTCACTAGTCAAGCAATCTTTTCCTTCCTTTGCGAAACAACAAGCATTTTCTTGTCGAAGAAAACGCCTTATGGCACGAACACGTGGACGCTATTTTATTACCATGTGTCCTTTCTTTCATGTCATCTCTCATGAAAACATCATTTTGATTCTAAGTATTTATGTCTACAGCAATGTTTCTTGTCGATGAGCTACTGCCTCTCAAAAAGCTTTTTTCACAAGTGGCTTCAGGCTAAATGCATGTTTACTTTGCAGATACATCAGTCCATCTTGTCTTTCTTTTTTTGCTCCATTTGTCCTCATTTGTGTCATGGATGAGATGGAACCTTTCCTCAGTAGACTCTTGAGTGAGAGGCTGTGTATATTGTACATTGTACCGGTCGCTCGTAAACATCCTGAATGCAACGTCCTGTCTCAGTGCCATACTCAGAGCATATTTTCTCCCATAAACACATGAATACGACAATATTTTGCCTGGCACGCAAGAGTCATCTGTCAGAGACTGAACCACAATGAGAAGCGACATGATTTTGGGAGACGAGCACTTTAGCGATTTATTTTGACACACTGACATGCAATTCCAAAGGAAAATATTCATTTTGAATTCATCAGTTATGTTTTTTCCCCCAGCCCTGTGAAAAGAACCAATTGCTGACCCAGTTTTGCCTCACAATCTAGCGTTTCAGAAGGGAGGATATGTAAGTAAGTTTTTAGACTTGGTCTTTGACAACACACCTTTCTGAGAATATTAGCTTAACTCATTCACTCCCAGCCATTTTCACAGAAGCAATCCCGTTCGCTCCCGACATTTTTACTGAATTTTGACTGATTTTGCAAGGCCCACAGAATATTGTGTTCTATTGCTATAAAGACATGGACCCTATCAAAAGAAACAGTAAAGTCCCTTCTTTCATCAGGAAAAAAAAAAAGTATGTTTCTATCTGTTTCCGTTTTGCAGCAATTAACATTATAAGAGAGCTAAGTTTAATCAGTTTTCACAAATCTATTTAAAATTGTGAGTAATTGAGCTTTTTTTCTACATGGCCCTGGTTGGTCTCATTTGCTCTGCTGCCACCTTCTGGCTGTTTGTGTAATAACTACAATTTCTCCAACTGTTCTTTGCAGTTAAGAGGCTGCATCAAAGCCTTCTGTATGCTCTGGCATAAAAAACAAAAAACAAAAAAACGTATAAATACGTCTTTGGGACACTTAAAACAAAAAACGTATTTACACGTTATTGGGAGCAAATGAGTTAATGGACCTTTTGTTTTCATTATAATATTTGATACATTTGCAATAAAAAACAAAAGCAGTTGGCCACCAGATACGCTCAAGGTAAATAACCACTGATTGCATAGACCAGAGGTTTCTGAAGTCCATCTAGTTGGCCATTTTTTTTTAGTGGCCTGTAGCATGTACCAACAATAACATTTCAACCAGTCTACAACTCAATTAAAAATGATTGTTGGCTGGAATATATCCCTGGTTTGCGGTGGTGCTTTTCCACACCACAACAAGGCACTCTAAATCCCTGTCTACATGCTAGCTATCATGTAGGACTTTTTCTTTTCTCTCGCCCGCCTGCCTCTCTCTCCGTGAGATTCACATTCTCAACAGCCAACAAGGCTCTCAAAAGTGGCCACGCCAGTTGACTATAGGAAGGGAAGATACATTGTCAGGGGTTTGGCATGACGAGCTAGCTAACTGGCAGCGCATTACAATTATGTGCAGGTGTGGAGCTGCTCATTAGTAGTTAGACTCTTTCTACTGCAGCAGCATCTTTGACTTTTGTTAAAAATATATAAGATGCACATACTGAGATGTGTTTCTTATTAACTAGCTGAAAGGGTGAATATAATGATACAGATACAGATGCAAAGTAAAATAGGGCCTTTAGCAGCATCGTGCGCCGTTGTGTGATGGAACATAACCAACCAGGCCAATTCAAGCAGTTCCTCTAGAAGACGCTCAATCCTCGACATCGTGGAAGCAGAACTTGACTCGCTGGGGTCTGTGCATGAGATTGCTGCATGCAAAGTGTGTCTATAAACTGCAAGATCTCCCCTTGCGGATGATGGAGTCAGCCGCACATGTGATGTGTGCAATTGGAAACTGCCTTGCAGCCGTGATCATGCATCTGCGTGTGACCCCAATTAGAAAGCACAGATCTGAGTTCAATTGTAGGAAGTAAAAATATAGTCATCATAAAATTAAATGTTATTGCAGTCTGTTGGACATATTTGCAAAGTTGTTGAACAAGTTTGCAAACACATTTGAACGTACTAATAAAATGCTACAAACATAGCATTTTTCCCCGTATTGCCACAGGATACTGATTTAATAAAAAAAAAAAAAAAAAAAAAAAAAATATATATATATATATATATATATATATATATATATATATATATATATATATATATATATATATATATATATATATATATATATGACACTTATACTTACTTTAATTTTCAAACGTATTGGTATAATGTAGGCCAAATGTTAATATATTTTACTTATGCATGTGCTCGTCAATACGCCATGGCATTATGGGAAAAGATGCTATGTTTTTAGCATTTAGCCTCCAATTTAACAATACGTTTGAACGTTAAAAAAAGAAAAAAAAGGTGTAAGCTAAGGCAATAGGAACCAAGATTTAGCAGCAAAACAGAAGGTCTGTTACTGACGTGATTAGTGACGATTCCCGTGACGGATGTAAACCCGCTTAGTCCATCAGTTTTTCGTAGGTTCCCGTCATTCATTAGTCGCTAGCAAAACGGGCTTTTGGTCGGTATTGACGGAATGCCTACTTATGGTATGTTAAATACTAGTGTTGTTACGATACCGATACTGGTATCGGCAGAGGCACCGATACTGCAATAAAACAGTGGTATCGGTATCAGTGACTACTCACAAGTAACATGCCGATAACATTAATTCTGACACTAATACAAGATTTTGGATGCAGCATCTTGTGTCTTGCTCATGCAGGACATTCACTGATATGTGACATGCTCACTGCAAGCCGATCTAAGATATCCTATTGGCCCTTGAATGCTCTGAACCAATAGCAGGACAACTTTTTCATGTTGAGGAAAAAAAACCCTTAGGTATCGGTATGGTATCGGTATCGGCCGATACTGCAAAGCTGGGTATCGGAATCGGTAACAGGGGCCAAAAACGGTATCGGAACAACACTATTAAATACTCATGTAAAGAACAGATATCTGAAAAATCTACTTAATAGTAAATTAACTTAGTAATGTGGAAACCCAAAATGCAATTTTTTTTGTTGTTTTTTTCACTGTAGGCTGCCCATTTTGTAAAATTTATTTATTTATTTATTTATTTTTTACTGGCGGAAATGGGCTTCCATAAAGTGGGCGTTATGGCCAAAAAATAAAATCCAGATTTTTTCCCCCCCAGTCATTCTTTTCATTGTCTGCTATACGCCGATCCACGTTGGCTTTATTGTCAACTATTTCTCCCATCCACCTGCACACTGGAAGTCAGTTTACATCCCTGCACATGCGTATTTGCTTGTGTCGGAGTGGATTATCCTCCACAAACTGCTGCTTAGATTCAATTAGCTATTATTTCCTATTGAAAAGGTTGCATCAATCAGCCAGTCAATCGAGAAGAGTTGAGTAGCATGATTGACAGAATCGGTTTAAGTTTGGTGGGTTTGTTGCCCATAATTAGGACCAAAAGTATAGTCGTAAAAGTTTTACACTAAAACAATGGATTTGGGTTAATGGAATCAGTGTAATGTGGCTTTAATTTAAGATGCTTCACAAAAATATGGTATTTTCCATTTAGGAGTTGTCGTCATTTTGCTTCTAAACCTAACAAAATCTTTCCATGATTAAATGTTTTATTTGACTCACTCTCTCTTGGGTTTGTTGTTATCCAGTATCTGCGCGTAAGTGCATCCTGTCACAAAAGGTTTTCGTGCAGTCAATTCAACAGCCCCCAAGGGAGATCCTGTCTGACGTTTCTGCAGTAAGGCCTAATGTGCTCAGACAGCTTCTAGCCCCCTCTTGTGTTGAAGAAAGGAACTGCAGGAAATCTACTGCTTCACTGAAGTGTTTTTGTCATTTTGATAAGAGAAAAATGATGACTACTATCATAACATTTGTTTTTAAAATGTCAAGATCTACAAATAGAATCCCGGGTTGGCATTTAAGGATATTCACTATACGTTTATCAGCACAAAAATGCAACATAATAGCAGTAAATGATATATTTACATTTAATAGCAGTACTCCAAAGATTGATGGTTATTATCACAGAAGTATTTTAGCAACTGCAAAAACTCAGAAGGCAGGCAAATGGCTCAGTTCAGGCCCGCATCGCTACTCTAGCAACAGGAAAGGGCTGAAGTCAGCGTTCAGCCTAAGTCACATAAATACTTTACATACATCTTATTCACAGCATTGGCACAGAAGAAACCCCCCCCCAAAAACAAATAAACCCCTCACACTTATGTTTTTCTCTGTCTTGGGAAATAACTCTCTGCCCACAAACCAAACAGTGTACAAGGTTATTATCTACATTATTTACAAACGTTACAGTTGTGGAATTGCAACCAAAACAATACAATCAAATAATCATTGTGCTTATCTATTACTGCACAGCATAAAGCCAATTAAAAAACAAAAACAAAAAAAATGTTCTCCCCGGATGGGATGCTGACAAATATATTCAAAATCATTCAACATGAGAGTTGATTGGCAAATAATGTGACAGAAGACACTAAACCCCCCCCCCCACACACACACAAAAAGAGATGCCACCATAATCCGTCGCAGCATTTCAGTCCATGTTCATAGCATGAGTAGAATCATAAAGCATATTGACAAAATGTCTGTATACATATTTACAGCTATCGTACGACTTTTAACCACCGTTGCTTGCATCAACTGCAGATGCACATCAACAGTACAAGCCCACATGAAACAGAAAAACATTCAGCACGTAAGGTCAAAGGCATATATCTCAAGTCGCATACTGCAATAAGTACAATATTAGCCAATACCTGGCTAAAATGGTCATCATGGCACTTGAACACAAGTTTTTTTTTTTTTTTTTTGCTTTTGTAAACAGGCATCAAGAAAAGACTCTTAAGAAGAGGATTTTGGCACACATGAAATGAAAAGACACTGGAAAATTGAGTATGTTAGTTATAATATACAGTCGAGGAATATAATCAATCCTCCTGACATGAGGTTTACAGCAAAAAATGTTAATACATAAAGGGAACACCTGACTGACACCTCCCAGATCTCACTGATTGATTAAGTCATGCCATTTGTTGAAAACAAAATGGCCAGATCATGAACCGTCTGAAAACTGGATTCAGAATCCTACTCAAAATAACAAATGGAAAAAACGCGATCACCGGTTCATCCCACTTCAGTAAATTTCCCCCAGACAACTCAAAATGCGGCTCAGTAGTGTTTATGTCTGGGCATGTTCCCGATGAGATGACAGAAGATTTCCTCTGGGATTTTTCGACCAGGTTCATGTTGGACAGTCTGCGGCGAGACGTGGATGTAATGTTATTTACTGTACATTATGTCCCACAAGTGCTCAATTGGAATGAGACAAAAGTGCCTTTGACACTTAATCAGGTATGTTTATTTGGCCGCCTTCCACTTTTACTGTTGTGCTGGCCTGTCTGCTGGCATCTACTTCTATGGGTTGCAGATACGGCCTCGTGCTCCCACTAGTGGTGAAAAAAATAATGCACCACTTCCTTGAACTCTCCATTCGCACAGGAGCAGTTGAAATTGATTCACAATCATAATTTCTTCCTAACTGGACAACTCGAAACCAGAGAATTGTGATGGACGTGGAGTGATACTAAGATGATTTTGTGTTCCCTTTGTTATTTTTTATTTTTATTTTTGTGTGCCTTGTATTTAGTCAACGGCCTCTTAAAGGAAATTGTCGACTTTCGTGTTTCTTATCATGGCTGAATTGCAGCTTTGGCGTACTTATTAAAACAGGCAGGTGAGTATTTTTACTTTACATTCATTGTAATAATGACATGAGTTTGCATTCAAGCTCTAAGTGAACCTTACTATGTACAGGTACATATAAACCACATTATTGGTGCACACACTGAGGTCACCCGGTGTAAGTCGGCTTTAACCAAACATTCTTATTACAGCTTTTGCTTATCTCATCTTGATCTTTTTATACAGCATCCGTCTCAGTGCTGTGCTGATATAAGTGCTGACTCGTTCACGGGACTCGACACTTTGATGGGATAGAATTTATGGCCCCATTTGCCTGCTGGGGGCATTTCCATTACCCCTTTTGGCATTGGAGTTTCCATCACTGCCTCTGTAACTGTCACTTTGTTCTGCATCACGTCTGTGAGACCTTGACCCTCTGTGGGCTTTCCAGGGAAATTCTTACCCATTTAGAGCTGGACCGTGTTCAATAATGTGGCATGAATGAATATGTGATATGCGGAAAAAAGACGAGCCATTCCCCGTTACATCAATGACACGTTTGTCCTAGTCTGGTCTTCTGCTCATTCCAGTGTTTTGGTGCAAACCTTTCCAGACATCCTTGTGGAATTATTGGTCATTAAGTAGTACATGGAGCGGAGGGGATGAAAAGAGCAATGGGCGACTGAGATGCCGACAACATCATTACACAGAGCATGCGGCTGGCAGGAATAGTGCTGACATTTCAGTCCTGCTCTCCTCTCTCCAAAGAGTTATGATCCTGCATCGCTATAAGGCAGGGCGGACTCCTGTAGGCATTCAACGCACATGCCGCCCTGCCCGTATACACTGAACACTAAATAACCACAGTCACGAATTAAATGTGCAGCAAAACAGGAAGCAGATGCAGCTTCTCCTTTGGCCTCCTGATTTAGTCAATGACAACTTCAGTTTTTGACTTCTGATGAGACACCCAAAGTTTGACATGTACATCGCAAAAATGCCCAATTGGAAGTCATGCCAACAGGTGGAGGACAATGGATGCAGTGGTCATCAACAGTAATCGAACAACAACCCAAAGTTGAGCTGCAGACACGTTTATGATACAATCTATGACACAACTCCTTCGGAAAACATTCTGCTCGATACAACACAGACATCAAAGAAGTTCAGAACATCCGAGAGAGAAATTGTCCCCTCCCTTGGAAAATAAAAATAAAAAATGAACTGCTGAAGCAGAAATTGGACAAAAGAATTGGGATGACTAACCATTAATAAAGGAAGTGAAAATGTGGAGTGTTGTCATGTCAGTCTAATCCAACCAGGGCTTCACAATCAATAGTGCTGGCCCATGTAACGTACACTCCATTAGCAATAGGATTGTGCGCAAATCGGTGGTGATTCGATGTGAATTGGTCAGTAAAATGAACCTCGAATTAGAATTTTCCAAGTGTTACATGCATCGTGTGAAAAGTTTGCTGCCTTCGAGCCCGATACGCGGAATTGATTGTGTGAGCATTGGAATATTTAGCTGGCTCACGAGCATTAAATTCAACTGATAATATTTGACTCATTGGGCCTTTTTCAGCAGTGAAAACTTAGTATTTTATCCAGCATTAAAATAATAGCTTCATTATTTTCATGTACAATTAATACCTTGAAAAAAAAATTTTTCCACTGGCTGTTGACTGAAGATGACATCACCTGTGCTGAGGAAGTACGTAACGACCAATCATGGCTCACCTGTTTTCTGCGTTTGGTTAGTAAACTACTTCCTTAGCACAGATGATGTCATCTTCAGTCGACAGCAAGTGGAAAAATTTGTTTTTAAAGGTAGGTTATCACATAAATTATAGACAAAATGTTAACTTTTTACTGCTGAAAATGGCTCAATGAGTCAAGTATCCCTTTTAAGCTGTCAGTCAATAAAGGCTAGATAACTAGCAACATCTTTGTTACTTCACTGTTGGCCATCATAGCAGTATACGAAAGACGTTTGGCCACTTCAACACCGGCAGGTTAGCTTAGTGCTAGCTAGCTGGTACAACACAATATAGATGGATTTACTGGACCATAGCAAGAAAACAGCCTGACAAGGGATCCTGGAAGTTGAAATAAGCTATTTCAAACTATAATGAAAAAGCTTTACATAGGATGACGCTGAGTTAACGCACCAGCGTACACGTCGGTTCATTAGATAGCCTTCAAATAAGTGAATGAATGAGGCTTTTTAAAGCACTTTGGACACTGCATGTAGATAAAGAGATACATTAAGTGCACAACACCATTTTGATCAAGTTGGATTGTTCATTTGTTGGACTGTGTAGCGTTTTTGGGGAAAGTACAATAAGTAACAAATTTGAGTATTTGTTCATTAATGTGAACACGAATTGCAAACGCAGATTCTTGGTGCCAGTCCGAGCTTTAATTAGCAATCTGACTTTCTTTAATTAAAGGGATATTTCAAATTTGTCAATTTTTTTCCATCCTCTGATTAGTTCTCAGAGCAAGACTGAAAAGCAGACTGTTATAGTCAATTTCTGCAAACATTAATTCATTTAATAATTAGCATCTCTGTTGAAGATGGAAGGTCTTTTATTTACCGTGCAGTCTCACCATAAGGTCCAGTATGCAATATCACCATAGGTAGAAAACAATTCTGTAATCTTGGAAGGCAACTTATAGCATTAATGAAAGAATAGAGAACAGGCTGAAAAGGTGTGTAAGCTATGCTAACACTATGAAGGTTCACTACTTGCAGCTTGTAGTCTGTAGAACATGATTTGCTTTTGGAGGCCATTTATGCTCAGTCGTTTTCAGTTGTCTTTGTAAGCTAACGTTTACTGTTTCAATATTTAATTGTTAAGGAGTTGGAGATAGCAGAGTGTAACTCTAGAATGCCCTCTTGTGGCTGTCTGTGAAATTATATACTCCCCAGTATATTTTTTCCATATATGAGTCGCTCCGGAGTATAAGTCGCAGGAACAGCCAATCCATGAAAAAAAGTGTGATCTATAGTTCGGAAAAAACGGTAAATGTTATGTACTTTTGGAATGCTATGAGATAAATACTGTTTGTGAACTGCGCTAGATAACATACATGGCACAATGGCATACTGTTATATTGTATGTTTGTCTCATATTAATAGTTTCTATAATTGCGATGTGATAGTGGTGGTATTAAAGAGATTACAGCATGGTATTTTAAGCCCTTCCAACAGTTAACTATCGGCATATAATGATTAAATCTTACCTTTGACACCATGGCAATGGAATTTTTAATGAAATATTAGGAGTTTTGCTGGTTAGTCTTGTAATGCGGAAGTAAAACGCCCGGTTCAGTAAAACCCCGCCTCTCCCAGTATGACTGCCGCTCCCCCGGCGAGTAGACCGCAGTCTGCTGTTGGAGTTCTGCGTTTGAGCACTCCTCTGAGTACGCCATGCAACTTGACAAAAGCCAATTCTTCAATTAACATTTCAAACAAAAGGGCTCCTTGCTACAAGAACTTGTGGAGGAGGAGAAGAGAGAAGGAGGGAACCTGGGCTGGTTTTGAACCAGGGACTTGCTGCTTACATAGGGAGCACAGCACACTAACCACTATACTATTCATTCAGTTAGGTTCACGAGTACAAAAGTTTTACATGTAGTTTACACAAGTGTCAGCCAGAACGGGATTTTAAGACGGCCAATTGTCATTGCACTTTGGCATTGCAAATGTGAAGGAGAAATGATTGCTTTGAATTCATTTGGACAGAATGTTTACTGATAAAGGCTACGTTTGTCACTATCTCATCGAGGTCTCAGAGAAAGTGGGCATGCATTTAGTCCACAGAGGCGTTTCGGAGGTGGGTCCTCACTTAATGATGTCATAAAGTGACCACTCGCTCGTTTTCTCAAGTTGGGAGGGGCTGGTGCTTGGAGAGCAGAATGACCTAAAACACCATTTCTATCATGTGTTTGGTGAGGAATTAGCATTTTAACACGACTAAAAACTCCCAAAAGTTGATTTTTAATGTTGCTGTCCCTTTAACTTATTCACTGCCATGGACGGAAAAAAGACGTCAAATGATGCATTTTTTGCTGGGCTGGCAGTGAATGTGTTAAGAGATGGATTCCGTTCCCAAGTACGAATATGTGTTTCAAAGAATAACTTAGCATGATGAGCATCCCAAGACTTTTGTCCATTTATTATAGCTGTGAGGCAACCAGCATCCCAGTTTTGTTAGCCTGCTTCCCTTGCATGCACAGCAGCCTCTAAGTGCCTTCCTTCCTTTTTTGTGCCCTCTGCCTGCAGACTTGGAGAGTGTTTGGCAGGCAGGCGAGGCAGCTCTGCAATGCAGACACAGCAACAACCTCCGTCCATTCGACCAATTAGTGCCAGCCAGCAAAAGATTGGCAGGCGGAGTAGCCAGTTGTAACTCGAGCCTCGCCATTGGGGAGAGGGGATTCGCCTGAGACAGAGGGCTTGAATGACAATGAACAAAAAAGATCCAGAGATGAGAGGGTGGGGGTGGCGGAGGGGGGGACTGGATGAGGCTCAAGGAAAGGTGCCCACGCAGGCCCTTTATTTCCTCAGCAGTCACTGGCCAGCCTGAGTCCTGTCATTGCAGTTCTTCTTACTCATCAGCTGGCTGAGGTCCACCAGCTCTCCCAGCTCCCCTCGCTCCAAAGCCCCCCTCAGGAGGGCCCTGGTGAGAGCGGGGGTGTACGTCTGAGCGCTGGGGGCCGCCATTGAGGGAGGGGGCAAGGGGACGGGCACCATGGCGTGGCTGCTAAGGATGTAGCCTTCCGGGGCCTGCCAGCGCAAAGGCAGCGGCTCGCAGCACTCGGCCGGCGCACTGGGCGCCGAGACCACCCGCCGGCGCTCAGGCGAGTCCTGGGGCGTCATGGGGTACACGTATTCCCCTGCGGACTTCCTCAAGGGGGCTTTGGGTGTCCCCTTCCCTCCTTTCTCCTGCCTGCTCAAGCAGACGTAATGCTGTCGGGGGGTGTCGCTCCCCCGGCCCTCGCCGCCGTGCCGGCTGCCTCCCCCCTGCTGGAACAGTCTGGTGGTCAGATAAACGGAGGGGGGCATTCGACAGGGGGAACCCAGACCCACGGATCCTCCCCCCAAGTAGGTCTGGCTGGTGTCCCATCCTCCGGAGTTGGAGTCAGACAGGCGCAGGCCTCGTCGTTTCTGCTGGGGCGTGTGCTCGGGGGTGGGGAGGAAACCGGGGTCAAGCTCCCCGGATTTGACCCAGCCGTTGGGCATCACAAAGAGGGTCTCCCCGCTCTGAGTGCAGGTGCGCTCTCCGCCTCCCTGCCGCGTCACGCTGAGCACCGAGCCTCCCATTCCGCCGGCGTTACTTAATAGGCCCCTTTCACGCCGCTGGATGGACGACTGAGTGGTGTTGCCATGGCGACGGTTGGCGGGCTTGTGGGCCATGATCCAGCAGACGGCGAGGCCCGAGAGCGCCGCCCCGATGGTGAACGCCGACACCGCGGAAGCCACAAGGAGATTGAGAGAGACGAGACTCTCGGGTTCAATGAGAAGACTCTGCTGCAGGATACCTAAAGAAGGAGAAACGGTTCTTAGGATGACAAATATACAGAAAGGCAGTGTTTCCCAACTTTTATCAAGCTAAAGGACAAATAATTAACAACAACAACAAAACAAAAAAAAACGTCATGGCACCAGCAAGTAAAAATGTCACAAAAAAAATACATTAACCCAGGTTTTGAGTCTTCATCTGTTGTTTGGTCAATTTTGGCTTTGTGTTCTGGGCCAAAATTTCAGTTCTGAGCGCGCTTCAGATACAGCGGAACCCACATACTCAAAATAGCCGAGCCAACCCCCCACCCACCATATTTTTGGGTCATAATTTAGTTTTTCAGTAGTTACTGTATAGTGCAATGCTTTTAATGATTATTCATGTTCGAAATTTTAAATATTAAAAAAAAAAATAAAAAAAAAAAAAAATATATATATATATATATATATATATATATATATATATATATATATATATATATATATATATATATATATATATATGTTGGACTGGGGGTGCAATCCCTGTTTGTTTGTTTGTTTTTTTTGTTTGTTTTTTAATGGAAAACACTTATTGGAGGTTATCCCTATTTCTTCATGAATTTTAGTGGGACAGAGACTGGGCTGCTCTTCAAATAGCAAAAAGCTGCATATTAATTGTCGAAAAGTATCCCCCCCCCACCACCAAAAAAGAAAGAAAATGATTAAACCCAACTCATTCAAACCCAAAAACGTATAAATGTGTTTTTAATACTTTGTCCTACACTACCAAAAACGTATTTATACAGTTTTTTTTTCTTTTTATGCTAGAGCATACAGAAGGCATTGATACAGCCTCTGACATGAAGAGGTGGCTTAAAGCAATGGTAGTTAATGCAAAAATCAGCCAGCAGGTGGCAGCAGAGTATAAGAGGTCAGCCAGGGCCATGTTGAAATAACAGCTTTTTCCCAGTGTTTTAAACAGGTTTGTCAATAATAATGAAATTTAGCTATATTCTAATGCTAATTGCTGCAAAACGGAAACAGATACAAGTATACTTGTTTTTTTTCCTAACGAAAGAAGAGACTAATCTTTCTTTTGGTAAGTTCCATGTTTTTATAGCAGTAGAACAGAATATTCTGCGGACCTTGCAAAATCAGTCAAATCCAGTAAAACAGCCGGCAGCGAAGGGGGTTGCTTCAGTGAAAATGGCTGCGAGTAAATTAATTTGATAATTACTGTATGAGTAAATACGAGTGTGTAAATGACAGAGAATGTCCGATGTTTGGGGTCATTTCACACTTATTAATTGCAGTGTGATTTTTGCAAAGCACAAATGTCTTAAGTGACACAAGTACACTTATTTGGTAAAGTAAATTGTTGGCAAATTTAATATAGCTTACCACTGCTCGTTAGAACAAATTGTAGTCCCTTCACCGGTGGCCAAGGATATACAAAGCTGTTGGTGCACTTTCAAGAACTTTAGTGAATAAAGTAAAAAAAAAAAAAAAAACACTGCTGCCTGCCACAAGTTACAATGCACCTCAACACAGTGGCTAATGGTTAGCTACACTCTCATTCGCTGACTCAGATCTTCCTCAACAGGCCACACCCTCCTTTTAAAGTCACATCTATTCAGTCAGAAATACATACACAGTACAGTACTGTAGAAAGTAACAGTGGCGACCCCAAATGGATCAAATAATAATTGCACCTCACATGCATAGTTTGGTATTATTTGCATGAAGATTTAAAACGTACATAAATACTAAATATTAAAATAAGCAATGGATTCCCATTTATCATTTTGAAGTCACCAGTGCTGCTATTGGAATTTAGTTCCCAATCAGTAATGATGTTGAAATGTTGTTGTTGTTGTACGCCCCAGCTGCACGTGAGGTTGAACCTGATAAGCGATAGAAAATAAATGGATGAGAATACCGAGCTACGAGTCTCTAATGTGTACACAGGGAAACATTTTTCTTCTCATTTTGTAGCCGCTGAGCTTTAATTTACCCAAAGAAATCAATACCTCTACTCCAAACTGCCGTTAGTTTTCATTGTAGAACTATTAGGAGAGATGATTTATATTACACAATAGCTTCTCTCCAGCGCGGCCTTGAGACTCTGCCGGCTCAAAAAAAAAGTTGGAAGAAGCCTGCACTTGTCATCAAGGACTCAGACTGTGCAGCACACAGACTCCTATTTTTCTCCTTCCCCACTCCTCATTCTTTCCATTGTGCAGCTTAGTCAGAGATTCTCTCCATACAACAAACCATGACTTCAGTGTTTCCACCCAGCTCTAATCACTCCCATCTGCAACCAAGTGCAGTCAATGCTTGTCTCTTGCTCGGGAGTCACTGTGCTATCAGTTTCACAGAGGGAGAAATGCTGAAGCCCACGTATCAGATTGAGATCAAATGAACGCGCTGAAAGCGTGACAGAAAGCTCCTTTAAACCTTTAACGTTTTGACCTAATGATATTGCACATGCCCCCATCCAAAAAAGGGAAAATTCTTAATCCTGTATAAAAGGGTTTCTAGTTTTCCACTGAGTGAATTTCAGAGCAAAGCTGGATGAGATTCTGTCTTTCTCTCTCACCCTGCTGCTGTTACAGTGACATGTGAGTCCCTCAACCGAAGTAAAAACAGTCTCCTATTTTAAATTCAATCCCTCTTTCAGATTCCGAAAGGAAAGAGCAAGGGGTTGTATGCCGTCAGGCTTCGCATTGATGTTCTTCCTCCTTGTGCAGTCTTGTGTTGGCAGCTACAACTCTTTCACTTCCTCCCTAATTAAACTGTCACAGTGGGACACTTCTGACCCAAAGCAAGTCAGACTGAACTAAAAAACAAAGCCAAACAAACATAAAAACCCTAATCCCAGCTGTACACCAATCAGCTGTGACAAAGACATCACAAACATTAACTGGTGTCACAGTTGAATAGATCTATCTGAGCAGGGAATGAAAGTTGTATAATACATGACATTACATTGGGCATGTAATGATTTAAATGACAAAAACATGTCATGAATAGTTTCTTGCTGCACCAAAAAATACGACAAGCAGTGGAAGGATGCAATGACTGATTAAGCCACTAGGCGGAGAGACTTCCATAATTTGCAAGTTACATGCGGCCATAGACATCAAACATACATACTAAGACCCGCCTTGAGCATGTTGGCCCGTTGCCGGGATGCGTCAGTGAATTCGCCATAATGAATGTGGCATATGTGCAGTGTAAATGGCACAAAGTTAATGCCACACATCCACTCAATCTGATGCATATATATATATATATATATATCCATCCATTTTCTTGACCTCACAAGGGTCGCGGGGGGTGCTGGAGCCGATCTCAGCTGGCTTTGGGCAGTAGGCGGGGTACACCCTGGACTGGCTGTCAGCCAATATCACAGCATTGTAAATACATTATAAAATATATAGAATCTGTGTCTCTCATAGCCATGTAATAAAACAGGTGCAAAACTTTTTTTTTTTTTTTTTTTTTCTGAATATACAGCATAATTATTTGGGTCAGTATACAATCAGCAGAATCACTCAGTTATGGTGCATCAGAATAATGAAACTCTGTGGCTGGCCAAACACATTAATGATAAGTCTCTTAACTGACTTGTTTACATTTAACTTATTTTGATGAATTATTATATTATTATCAGTGAAGAAAAGCTTCCCTTTATGACATCTGTTTTCCATTGCTTTCTTAGCCTTTTATTTTTGGGAAATGAACACACTATATGAGAAAAGTTAGCTAAGCAAACAACAATCAAAGAAGTTACGTCAGTGCAATTTAGTTCAGTTTCCAAGCGCAAGCAAAGCAGTCGTGTTGCTACCACATACCATCACAGTCTCCTAAATGGGAGGTGGTGTTTCCATATTCTACATCTTGTTGAAAAGGAAGCCTGCAATCACAGAGAAATCACACATGAATACATACGACCCGAGAAATCTTCTGCATTTCACAAAATCCGTGCACTGTCCTGTACAATAAGTCACATCATCTTTGGTAACAGAATGCTAAAACAAACATGATACCATGCATTTATATCTCTTTGTACATCTGGTTGAAATTGTGATATTTGGGGAGAATAATCAATGAAACAGCTTTCCCCACATATTGATAGGTCACTCGCTGTAATAGGATATGCTGTTGACGCTCGTATTGATTTTCTCCTCAGCTCGCTGCCCAGAAGGAGGTCAGATGTCACGGTCAGCTAAGCATGTGATGACAGAAGAGTTTTCAGAACAAAATGAAATTATGTCTTTTTTTTTTCTTTTTTTTTGCTACAAGTGCTGATAACTGATGAATAAATTTTAAATAAACTGGTTTAAACAAGCAAAGTTTGCCTATAATCAACCAGTATTAGAAAAAAAAAAATAAACTGCATGAATTTAAATGTACAATGACTAAACAAACTCCTCTTGCAGGTTCTTTATAACAATGAGCACAATATGTGGTGATGGTAATCAAAATTCATGTTTTTGTTGTGCAGTGGGAGAACTTGATTTATGCGCTACTAAATATTTTAATCAAAATTCATGTCTTTGTTCCGCTGTGGGAGCACTTCATTAAAACACTTCACAAGTAGATACATTTACTTTTCACATAATTCTTCATTTTTCTCTCTTGAAATGTGTCGGACCGATCATATTTTCGACATATTCTCAACTAATCTTCCCAGGAAAATTTACTGTACATATCCTTTGCAAACCTGTTTACAAAAATGATATTATTAATAATCATAATTGTGGAGGTCGCATCACGGTCTCTTGTTTTGTCAGCCTACAATCACAGCAGTTGATTGCTTTTGTAAAAATACAGCAAAATGTACTTTTTAGTGTCAAACCAAAAACCACATTGTAAACAACATGAAAGTATCTTCACTAATCTTTACCCTATATTGAGTACCTACATATAAGATACATATAATTTACAACTTACACAGCTGATCAGTACTGATCAGAAAGCTTGCATATCAAAGTATGTTATTGTGCATTCATGTGTGATGCCCTCACCTAGTTCCTGGTCTAAGGAAGGAGCAGGTGCTGCCTCTTGTCCAGCCACAGTATGGGTCCCTGGAGGCAAGGCAGCTCCTGCGTGCAAACACATAATCAAAAATGTAACAAAAGGTGATCCCATTCTGCTTACTCCCCATGGAAAGTGATGGAAAATGAACCAAAACACAAGAGCTCCAAACACGACTATAAAGAGAACAATGTAGCAGTTAATCTGCTTGGCTACACAATTCTCAAATGTCAAATATGACCCAATTGATTTAAAGGTCAGACTAGACACGTGCGATTTATTTGCCATATTTGTTAAGTGAGAAGTTGAGCCATCATTGTTTTCTTATTTTGTCGTTATTTATTTACATATTAAAGCCAAATACATTGCTAGTGTGGGGATTAGATTCACAAAATATGATGTTATGTATCCAATCTTGGTATTTGTTATGAATCTGTCTGCAGTTTTCCAATACACGATCGTCGTCCGACTGTTTTATTTTTTCTTGAATTGGAGTTGAGACCACCGTACAGTGAACTCAGCTTAGCTCACTTTGAAACTAGCAACACTGTGGCATAGTAAACAAATCTTCAGAAAAGAGATTTCAAGCTGTTAAATGGCACTCGGAGTTAAAGTTTGCTGTCAAACTAAAAATAAAACAGAGAATTGCAACATTTTGTACTCCAAATAGCCACATATCGTTGCCTTTACGTCCACTCGCCTACTGCTAATGACGGTGACGGTGTTATACTGCTTTCATAGATATTTGAACACAAACGGTGCAGCAACACATGGAGACATTAAATGTAACAATACTCAAATATATTCTTTATCCTCTGAGTAGAACGACCAATATTTTTGCAGATTACTGCACAGTACTTGACTGAAACTCTTTTTTTTTTTTGAAAGTGTATTATACTGCCACCTGGTGGTCAAGTCACACTCACATACTGTTTAATTATGTATATTCTATTTCATTATGTTCAGTGCAATATTATAGAGTGCTATTTTCCTTTTATTAAACAAGATACAAATGTTGTTGTTGTTGTTGTTTTTTATTATTTTCTTTTTAGGGGGAGTCCGGACGGATTAATGACATTTCCATTAATTTAATGGGGACAGATGCTTTGAGATGTGAATGTTTTTGAGTTAAGCGCATGGTCACAAAACTAATTAAACTTATATCTCAAGGCGCAGCCAAAAATATTGTGAAACTAATAAAGGAAATGAGCCCAACATGGTTGGCACAACATGAAACTTATAATATTCACTGAACAGCAACTGCCACAACACTACAGTCTAATGAGAGTGTAATGTCTAATGAGATTCAAAAACAAAAAATCTGATACAAAAAATGTACCTTTACTAGCATAACAATGTTCAATTTTGGCTGCTACTAATGTAGTTTCATTAACAATAGGTTAATTTGTCTTGTATTTTGCAATGTAAAAGTACTCCGCATTATACTGGGTGGCATAATCAAACAACAATAATAAACCCACTGTGAAAGTCATACCTCCGACAGTGTCAAAATAATATGAGCATTATGTTTGATGTCACACAGTAGCCGCCGGTGACCTCATTCCGATTTTCCAAAATTTTGACGAATCAAACCAAAAGTGCTGCTTACTTCATGCAACGGGAATACAGGTGGCAACGGGATGTGGGCACGCGGACCAGGCAGGACGGGAAGGCCAGCAGCAATGTGTGGCTGGTGCGGTCCAATGTCAAAGACAAAAGCTGGCGAGCCTGAGGCGAGTCCTCACCACATCTATACAGAGACAAACATGAGAGCGATGAAAACATCTCCAGATGGGTCACATGTTAAGTTGGATGCTAAGGCAAATCATGCGTGTCTACTAGTAGTAGAACATATTTTTGCTAGTATCCTATAAAACGATGACAGTTAGATGGATGACTAGGGGTGTCAAAATGAATGCGTTAATTTTGAGTTAATTCAAAGTTCCTTTAACGCCACTAATTTTTATGAACGCGCGATTAATGACCACCCCTTACTGGGAAAGCCTGTACTGGGGGAATTCCAGTTTCAACACAGCAGACACATCCACGTCAAAATTTAGCAGTAATACATTTAATAATGCATATATTTATGGAGACTGGGGTCAAGTTGTATTTTACAATTTTAAAAATGTGCAGAATTGCACAAGTACTGTACTTCATGTTAAAGATTAGATAACTCTTAATATGAAAAGAAAAATGCACTGAGCTGTCACCAATGTCTTGCAAATGCAATTATGCCATCTAGTGGCAGAAATATGACTTCAACACAAATCAATATCACTCTTTCTCTCTCTCTTTTTTTTTTACAGTACAGTACATAATTAATTTTAACTAAATTTTATGAATTATTATAAAATTACTGGATTATGATTAAAAGATGCAGCCAGATTTCTATTTAACATTTTTTCCACTTTTATGTTAACAAGAGTATGAAAACTTATAAAAATATATAATTGTGCATTTAGAACAGATGTAAAATTTGCTATTAATCGTGAGTTAACTATTGAGGTCATGCTTAATTATGATTTTTTCAAAGAAAATGTAATCGCCTGACACCCCTAGTTATAACACAATGTTGTAAAGCAATACCAGCGTCACAAATTATTATTACATAATATTTTTGTGACAAAGACGGAGCTTAACTTGGCGTATTTAAGACTAGTGACGACCAGATTAGCCAGCGATAACGACTTGAAGCTAACCGCTACGCGGCAGAAAACGAGATGCCAAAAACACGGTTAGTCAAAAGTCAACTTCATGTTTCTTAGTAAAAACTGTATCAAAATTGCAAAATGACTTCATTGTAAAAAAAAAAAAGAACATACTGCAAGCATTTTGTTCCCATATCCCTTTTTAATGGTCAATTTCACAACAGTTGAACATGCTATTTTCCTTAACTTACGATTTTAACAATAATTTACAAAAATTATACATTTAAATGATTTCACAGTCATAACAGACCTCTAAATGAATCCATAACTACAACTTGGCCCGCAAAAACAAACAAACAAACAAACAAACAAACAAACAAACAAACAAACAAACAAACAAACAAACAAACAAACAAACAAACAAACAAAAAGTTTGAATCCCCCTAAATTGTATCAAAGTGCATTTCAGCTTGAAGTGATAAATGGTGCAGCAGGGAGTAGCAGATCTTATTAAGAAGTGTTGAAGCCTGTGTTTCCAAAATAGAAGCGATCCATGAGATGTGATGGAGCACTATGCCACGAGGCGTCATCGATCGGATATCAAGGACAAAAATCTCTTTACTCCAACTCACCTCTCAGGATTGAAACCCTCTACCTCCTCCAAGAACACACTGCTGTGGGACATCGAATCCCCATTGGGAATCATCAGAAACTTGAGAATCGTCCCTCGGGTGGAGCCCAGGAACAAAACCGTGCGGTTCCTGTAGGGCCCGGCTTCGGTGTCCACCACCATAGCTGTCAGCTGGTACCTGCCAAGACATATTGACTGTGAAAACACATTTACTCTAAGCGGCTCAATAAAATCTATTTTCTTCCCAAAGTGCCATTTCAAGCGTAAATTTTTCATGACATCAAAGTCCTTTAACGAGAAAGCATTCTGTCACAGTACCGGCCCATAGTCTTGACCACCCAGGGTCTGTGCCCCAGCAATGGTACCGTCTCATCCATCAAAGGGTGTGTTTTCACAAAGTTTAACACCTCGTCCGGTAGCGTGGTGGAGGAACTAAATCGCGATCCTTGGACTGCACATCCTCCAGGTCTGGGGGATAAGAATATCTATTCAAGTCCTGTCTGCTTATACGTACACGGTCTTGTCGCATTAGCATACCTGGGTTTCGGAACCGCCTCTTCTGGCACCGGTGTCCAAATGGACTCTGGGGATTTCTGTTCCTTGAAGCGTCCCTCGAAGGCGTGAGCGAGCTGCTGCATGTCAAACACGCACACGGCGGAACCGGGGATGCTGTCGGGTAGAGGAAAGAATTCATAATGAGAGGTGGGAACAAGTCGTGCAGCGGTAGGCTATACATTTGTCGGGTGACTGAATCGATCTCCTAATACCATCACCATCAGCGTTTCCTATATATTTTAGGGTGACCAGAGCACTGTGTGTCCTGAGCTGAGCGTTTCTAGTGGGTGCCACATTTGTTTTCATTTTAAGAAATGACGAACACACTTTTGCATTGTTTGAGTCAAGGTTTTGCCAAGATGGAGAAGCAAAACAACTGTGCTCACTCACATTTGGCAGTTGACTCAAGATGCGTTCAATGACCACTCACATGGTACAAATACTCATTCAGTGCACCAAACAGCATTTAGCATTAGCTAAAGTAATAACACAACTACTGGTCACCAGATTGACTAGCGATTAAATGTTATAAATAGTTTTGATGACAATTTATTGTATACCGTATTTGATTTTCAGCAAAACTGGAGTGTTCCAGTTTTTAAAGGGGAAGTCAACCTTGAACATTTCTTGTTTTCTTGTATGTGACCTCACTAGTCTAAACATGACATTCTGGTTAATATTGCATTTGTGGAATTAGGAGTGTGACGATATATCAATATCGCGATAAATCGTGATACTTTGTCTCCCGGTAGTTTATCGATACGTCTCTGCAAGTATCGCGATATTTGTAGTTAATATTCAGCCACTAGAATGGCTCCATTGTTCATGACTTATTGAGCAATGACTTGGCGGGCCACTAGGGGGAGCTCCTCATAAGAGTGGCGGAAAAATGAATGGAAGTCCTCAGGTGAAGAAGAGTCATAATCTTAGTTTATTTAAAATTATTATTATTATACACATCCATCCATCCATTTTCTTGACCGCTTATTCCTCACAAGGGTCGCGGGGGGTGCTGTATATATACATATACATATATATATATATATATTAGATTATTATTATTATTATTATTATTATTATTATTATTATTATTTTATAATTAGTTTTATCGCAGATAGTGAGCCTTGTATCACACATCGTATTGTATCGGGAGGTACCCAGAGGTTCCCACCCCTAGGTGGAATATGAGTTATGAAGCAAACTCCAGCGGTTTTTGTCCATCTCAGGGGGCAGCCATTTTGCCATTTGCTGTCGACTGAAGATGACATCACAGTTGCTCAGGGCTCAGGCAACAACCAATCACAGCTCACAAAATGGCCGCCTGATAAAAACTGCTAGATTTTGCTTCTTATCTCATATTCCACTCACACAATATTAAAAGCGGAATACCATATTTAGACTAGCGGGGCTACATAGAACATATTATTGTCAAGAAATTTTTTTTGGGTTTAACTTTTTCCCTTTAACTTTGAAAATCTGGTTACCTGAACATATGTACTGTAGTGGTTTTCAGCATTTCTGCCTGTCGGTTAGATTCTGCTTTTGGTTGAGTGGGATCGTTGCCTCTCTTCCTGATTGCCCACCCCAGTTATGTGTGCGCGTCTTACTACCTGTTTGGGGGTGTGGAGAAAAGGCCCAAGATGACGTCGCGCCCTTGCATGCGGATGATGCCGCTTGTGGCGTGGAGAAGGTTGAAGTAGAAGTGCGAGTCTCCCGGGACGGAACAATTGAGACGAGCCTTCAGGAAGGTGGTCCACTGTTTCTCCAGAACGCGCTGAGAGCCGCCGAGGTCGGATTTACACACACGAGCCACACGGGACACCATTACCTGGAAAAACATAGCACAGCACAGTCCAGTAGGGAGATATTATTATAAATGGAGAGATGTTTTAATAATTCAACTGGCAAGGTACATGAATAGAGAAACAACCTTTTCTAGATGGTGAAACTCCATGGCCATTTCTCTGAAGAAGAAATAAATATGAGACCCCCACTCCATGGCGCTCACAAAGTAGGGCTCTATATGGGAATATTAGCAGATAAGGACAAAATGAGGCGATCACGAGTTACGCCAAAGGCAACGCTTTGCAGTCAGTCACATCAGGACAGGCAGCGTCTGTCCACCGACCCGCTCATTGAATATTCATATCGTAGTTAATTTATTATCATGGACAAAAGAATGGATAGTAGTCATCATTTATTCATCCAAACACTGGTCCAGATGTGACCTGCTGGAGACTTGTTTTGCACACTGTATAATAACAGGCTTGATGGCGTTATCAGCTCTGTGAACCCAGAGTCCGATAACCTCAATACAATCTGTCTGCCTGCACCACTTACAAATAATACTGTGTGAACCTCGTTATTTCGCTACGAGACAGCTCATTGGCCCTTGTTGCAGTTAACTCATTCACTCCCAGCCATTTTCATGTTCTATTGCTATCAAAACATGGAACCTAGCCCCCCCCCCCAAAAAAGTGTCTCTTCTTTTATCAGGGAGAAAAAAAAATATATATGGTATATTTTTCATCTGTTTTTATGTTTTGTAGCAATTAGCATTAGAATTAGCTAAGTTTCATCATTATTCCCAAACCTTTTGAAAATACTGGGAAAAAAAGAGCTTGTTGCAACATGGACCTGGTTGATCTCTTATACTTTGCTGCCACCTGCTGGCCGTTTTTTTTTTTTTTTTTTTTTTTTTTTTTTGTGATAAGTACCATCGCTTTAAGCGACCGCTTCAGGTCAGCAACTGCATCAAAACCTTCATACAAAAACTCTAGCATACAAAAACCTAAAAAACGTATAAATACGTTTTTGGGAGTGAATGAGTTAAGGTAGTTTCAACAAGATGTTTGGGGGTGTCTACTGGTATTTTTGTTGATGAATTAGGATTCGAATTACTGACACCCGCCCGTGATTGGGATCTATCTATCTATCTATCGATCGATCTATCTATTTATCTATCTATCTATCTGGATGTATGAATAAAATTCTTTGATTTATCTTTTTTTTTTTTTTTTTTTTTAAATGACCCAATTACAAAAAAAAAGACATGGTTTGTTACAGTGAGTTCAGTTGAGTTGAGTTGATTCTAGAGCTGTCAAACAATTAAATGTTTTAATCAGATTAATCACATTGTAGAATTTTGATTAATCATGATTAATCAGCGACTTAAAAAAAACTTTTTTTCCCCAACATTTTTGCCCGCTGCACACGCTCATCCTGCTTTTTCTAATCAATTAATTATTTGCATAATTTAAAATGGGGAAAAAAATGACCTACGGCATATGTAAACATTTATTAAATGATTTACTTTAATGCATGTAGTTATGTTTATTATTCAAACTCCAACAGCTACCTTTAATGTAACCATCCACTGTCGGCTAAAAAGGATCATCTGCGGTCAAAATTAATAGTGTGATTAATCTGTGGTAATACATTGATTAATGCAATATTTTTTTGTGATTAATTAATTAGTTAACGCTTTAACTTTGACAGCACTAGTTGATTCGCAACCACTGTGCCAAGACAGATCATCAGGTGTATGGCAGCAAATTGTTTGTTTCCCTTAAGTAAAAACGATCAGCATGTTTGTTAATCTATGCCAGTAACGTATAGTGACATAAAAATTCAATGCTCTACTACTACGTGGTCGAACTGTAACTTGTGTATCAACCTTTTTGTTCAACTAAAACAAGTGCAGATTTCATACTAAGAACATTTGTTGAATAGGCAAGATTATTTCAGTACACATATATTCCATATATTTACGATTCACTATTTGTGAATTCACCTATTCACTGATTTTTGGGGGAACTGATTCACTGCTTTTCTGTTCAGGCCGAAGTCCTGTTTAATATAAAAGTACTGCTTTGGCGCCATCTTGTTGCAGCTTGATGCCAAGAACTATGTTGAAGTGAGGCGAGGAGCTTCATTTGGACAGATCATAGCAGCTATCTTTAGTAGCTTTACTAGTAGTGATGCCATCGTGTGGCATCTCAGGCAATTATAAATCTTTTTTTTTTTTTTTTTTTTTTTTTGTGGCTGGTGGATTACTACCAGATTTTCAGTATTTGCGATGGGGCTCAGTCCCTATCCACCAGCGATTTGGTTTGGTGTTGTGCTGTGAAGTTTTTTTCCCCAATGTAAAATGTGTGCCTTGGCTCAATGAAGGCTAGGTCTATTAAGATTTATTAGAAGACAGTTCTCTTCATCAAAAATGTCTCGTTTGTTTCGAGCTGGACTGGCAGACAAAAATCAGCCATGGCATTTTGATTTAGGTCCACCCGAGCCCGACTCCTGCCTAACATGTAATCCTGCCACAGATTTTTATTGATGATGTTTCAGTTTGCTATCTATTTTGGACTGGTCCCTCTAAATTGTGGGCCGCTCTCTTTAGGTAAAATATAGGAATATAATAATTAAAAAGCACTGCATCGGCCCCAAAAGAGGCTGGCCCAAAGGGCATGTGCCCTGTATGCCAGATGGCCAGTCCAGCCCTGCGTCCGGTTCACCTTGACTTCATTCTAAACTTAAGCAAGGACAATGAAATGAGACACTTGTGAAAATATAGTTTATGTGGCATCTAAGTGACCATTTTTGTGTTTCTTTTCCGATAAGGTACCTCGGAACCATTTGGAGTCGTGTTTGACCGTGCGGAGGGCGGGGCTGTCGCCGAGACTGCGATAGATCACAGCATCGATGGCCAGGAAGTCTGTCACGGTGCCAGTGAAAAGACTCGAATCTGAGAGCACGAGCAGAGAAAGATTAACAAGACGAGGAAGGAGGAAGGTGATGGAGAGATTAGAACAAGGTCAGGAAGATTAAAACCAAACGAGCAATTCGGCAAGAGGCGCGGCCATAAATCATCTGTGCCGGTAAACATTGTGATTGCAGCTTGTGTGCTCAAAATTCCAAATAATACCTGCAAATAAAGCCACATTGGCATGCCGCGGATCATACGGGCAGCGCGCCATCCCGCTCACAGGCTCGCCCACCATTTCGAGAGTATCTCTCTGCAACAGGAGGACAGGGACACGTCTTCAGAACAAGCAGATGAACACACAAAGACCGGCCGGCAGATTGGATGGCTACTAACAGTGTAGTTTGCACACAGCGGGTTGAAGGCGTTCGTTCCGCACACAAACAGGCCTCCGTGCTGCTGGAGCAGAACCTTGACGAAATTACGACATTCTCCCTGCAGAAACATACAGCAAACCAAAGAACCGCATGAAAACTCAGAGTGAGTGCGACAGTGGTGGGACGTTAACTCGTGCAAACATTTTGTGGTTGTACTTGAGTATAGATTTTTTTTTATTGGAGAAGGAATTAATTCTTAACTCGGGCTCAGTTAGACAAGGTCAGGATTAACCACTTGGGTATCACTTGTGCAAAATGTGTTCTTAATCAGCTGTCTCAAAGGTGATTTGCCGCCTGCCTCAAGTGTGATTGCCGTCCTTGTACATGAGATAAAATGTCACTTGTGACGATATATCAACTGTAATAAAGGAGTTAATTCCTCACTCCCACAGCCACCATAAGGTGTGTTTATTTTCCCGACACTACATTTGATAACATTTATCTGGACTTTTTAAGTGCTTACCAAGGTTATTTTAGTTAAGTAAAACGACTGTAAAACTAAAATTCAAAAAAACTCTTTCGTTAATGAAATAAAATGAAGATGCTTTTTAAAAAATGAAAACAAACTGAATCTACATTTTATGTTAAAAAAAAACTAATTAAAACTAACTTTAATTATAGCAAAAATGTTCTTTGTTTTAGTCTTTGGTAATTAATTTAATGCATGAGCCTTTGGGGATTATTTCAAATGTGGCTTTAAGTAGATTTATTTTAATATTAACTGGAATAAGGACATTTGAAAGTGTGTCACAGAAGTGACAAATGTATGATAAATGTATTATTAGCCAAAGTGACTCAATAAAAAATCTTGGCGTTATTTTTGAGACAACTCTCTTGAAGTTTCCGCCATGGAGATAGCTGCCCCGACCTTCCGGGCTGGGTTTGGATGAGGACTTGACCTTCCTTATGACGTCTTCATGCAGTGCTTCAACTTCCTAAATGGACTTTTGCACTATTCTAGTTACTATTGTTGAGTATCACAAACTATGTAACGTGTTGCCCATTCGCCATCCATTGCAGCCTGATCATGAGACTACCACATCTGCCTTCTCAAGGCTTCTCATTTTTTCCCCTGTTGTGTGTTTTCTTTTTTCTTTTTTGTTTTTTTAGTTTTTCCTTTTATGGTTCGATCAAGGGATGTCGTTGATATTTGTCAAGTGTGGGCATGTGAAGCCCTTTGAGACTCTTGTGTGATTAAGGGCTATACAAATAAACTTGTCTTGATCTTGATTTATTGATATTTTGGGGACTTAGTTATAAGGTTGGAAAAACTGTTGGTATACGACGTCATCGAGGAACGTGACTAAGTGTGATTAACAACGATGACGCCACAGATTAGGAGAAGCACGATACTCCCCACAATGGCTTTATAGAATACAGTAGTTTGATGTCGGCTACAAGAAGGGTTCACTTTGAATGTGACAACCTGATAATATGGCATGAAAAAATTCTAAATCTAGTCTGAAAAAACACAGCTGTATTTTTGAAGTTATGTTTGTTAGTGAGTTCAGAATGTTGTTTTGATGGCATAAAAGCCTGCACCAATGCTAGTCATCTTGACTCAATTGTATATTGTAGTTGAAAAACAACCACAGCTGAAAACAAAGTAATAAACATCGAACAAAAAACGTAAGATGATTGACCAAACATAACTTAAAAACAGTGGCGAAACAAGCTAGTAGCCAGTGCTCAACAGGACGAGATGATTTTGAGATTTGAAAACAAGTAGCAGAATCTTAAAATGAACTCTAAAGTGCACAGGCAGCAATTGTAGGGAGGTCTGAATAGGAGTTACATGCTCCCTCTTACATGTTCCAGTTATGAGACGAGCGGCAGCATTTTTAACCAATTGGAGACATTTGAGAGACGGCTGGCTGACTCCAAAGTAAAGCACATTACAGTCATCCAATGTGATGAAGGCATGGATTACTGTTTCAAAATGCTACTCTGTCTTTTTTTTTTTTTTTTACTCAGTGCAAGCACTATGAAAGTGGTATTGTTTATAAATGGGATTAAAAATGAGATTAATCACTGCCTTTTACAAGAATAATTGTCAATTATATATATTTTTAACGGGGTTAGATCAGGGAGAATCTGATGATGCTCCACTCTAAATGTCAAACTTGGAAACAACTTTACTGATGCACAACCACCAGTAGATGACATCATTGCTCCATTTTATACGAAATAAACACAGTTTGAGAGTCCGTGGGAGTAATAGCTGCATTTGGTGCAACCTACATTTTTCTACTGTCAATTATAAAAGAACTAGATTTGCTAGATTCGGTTTATATATAAAATAATTGAACATAATATTGTGTCGGTTTTAAAAATTTTGAAATTTTCTAAAATACCTTGCAGTGAATGAGATTAAAACTGTTTTACTTTTGCATTTTTTTTTTCCCCTTAAGCAAAGGATTTAAATCAGGACTTTACCAGAGTCTTTTTTTTCTTCTTCTTTCTCTACTTAGTACACAGTGTGAGTACGTCTGTCACCTCTGGTAGAAACGATGGTGGAGTGTAGAGAGCAAAGCTTAAAAAGAATCCTGAGAGGAAATAACACTCAGCCACACTCTGGAGCTGTCTTCCAGGTGGAGGGTTGTTGATGGAGCCGAAATTAATGAGACGACTAGGGAAGATGAAACTCGACACGTCTAACCTCTGTGATTTTACAACACTATTAAAAGACTTGAAGGAGCAGTGGAGCAAAATTAAACTTTCAACATGTAGAATAAGATGGCTTGAAAAACATGTGTACATTGGGGATCAAAGCAGCCTTTTAACAGAGCGACAACTACGCTGCCACCTGTGCCAAGTCATGAGGATGAAGAAGATGGATTAATGAGGATTGGAAGCAATGCTATTTTCTCACACTAAACGAACAGACCAGTAAATGTACACTCACTGGCACAACTTAATTAGATCCAGTGCAAGGTCCTTATCGTGATGTTTTCAATACTTTCCTTATCTAGCTACATGAGATTGCCAAAACATTATAATGCTACGCAAGTGTAAACTGGCCAGAGAGTGCATACCTTCAACATTTTCCTTGCTGTGATAATATTTTTCTAATAACTACAACAAACACCAGTCCAATAAGGTGCCTGAGGATGCAATACTAAATCATTCTGTGCTTCTGTGAAAAAGCCTCGCAGCTCAACTAATATAAGTCCACACATTCATCCATTCAGAGATTCGGTTTTTCTTATTTCTCAGAATCCACACTAAACAACCCTACCTGACATACATATATATATATATATATATATATATATATATATATATATATATATATATATATATATATATATATATATATATATATATATATATATATATATATATATATATATATATATATATGTATATTAGAGCTGTCAAATGATTCATTTTTATAATCAGATTAATCACATTTTAGAATTTTGATTAATCGCGATTAATCGCTTAATTAAAAAGGCTTTTTTTCTTCAATATTTTTTGCCCGCCAAATTTAAAGAGCACTTATGTGTTAATTTAATGTTATGAGGACGTCTTCAAAAAATTTTATCCACTGCACCAGCTCATCCTCCTCTTTTTCTAATCAGTTAATTACTTGCATGATTTAAAGTGGAAAAAAATGACCCCAATAGTGTGACATGAACAAATATTCTGAATGTCACACTCAAACATTTATTAAATGCTTCACTTTGATGCATGTTATGTTTATTTTTCAAACACAATCTGTGCGTAGCCATCCGCTATCAAGCTAAAGGATCATCTGCAGTCAAAATTAAAAGTGCGATTAATCTGCATTAATACATGATTAATGCGATATTTTTTTATGATTAATGAAATAGTTAACGCTTTAACTTTGACAGCACTAATATATATATATATATATATATATATATATATATATATATATATATATATATATATATATATATATATATATATATACATATATATATATATATATATATATATATACATATATATATATATATATATATATATATATATATATATATATATATATATATATATATATATATATATATATATATAAAAAATTGAAAAATAATTCATGCATGACTCACATGACTGAAGCTAAAAAATATGAGGGAGGTGGCATGTGCTGCTTTGACCTTCAAGCTAGCTCACTGGCCTCAGTCATCTTGTGTGTCACTCAAAATCAATAAGGTTACCGAGTCGGCACATTAATGCCGTCAATTGTGCTTCTACCTCTGACATCTTGACTTCTATTGCGTCATGATATCTTTTAACTTTCCTCTTTCTGTGGAATGAATGATCATCCAGAAAAACATCCTCATCCCTGCCTAAATTGTAATACTGTATTTGTTTCCATGAAATTGTATTAATTCAGTTGTGTTGCCTGCACTGCTTCCTCTACGTATATGTTGGACGTTAGATTTGTTTTTTTGTTTTTTTTGGTCCAATCAGATTTCAGCCTCTGTGTGTCGCCATGTCTTTCTAATCTTCCCATTCAGGCCCTTTAAAATCGATGGAGCGAGCCCATGCAATAGAAGTGTTTTTTCAAAGTTCCTGTTAGGTAAATGGAAATGTTTTCTAAATTTGACACCACAGAGAAGAAGTGTGGGCATGTCCGCTGAATATGTGAATCCGCACCCATCTGAAATAGCGAAAAGTCTGTTGAAGTCTGTTGTGATCTCTGGTGAGTACATTTTGTTTATATATTCATGTTTCGTTCATGTTATTAAGAAATGATTCCAACATGCTAGTGGCGGTATTAAGAGGAGGACTGAGTTGGCCAAGTGTGCCCGGGTACCAAATGTCATGACTGGGTCATGCCAGGGTTATGTTTGGGTCATGACCCTGAGGTCAAGTGTGTGTTTTAAACTGTTGTAACCGGCATCTAGTTTCAACTGGTCTTAACCTATGTGATGTCAGGAGCTATGTGATGTCAAGAGTCTTTAATGTCTTTATCTGGTCAACAGCCAATCAGATAATTCCATGTCAGTCCTGTTACCCACATGTCTAGCCACAACCAATCAGATCGATTCACTGTCTATATAAGCTGTCTGAGAAATGTGTGTGTTTGTCGGATTATTACCACTGTTCCTCTGTGCATCTCCGCAGCCCAAGGGGGCTTCGCGTCTCGTGATTCTCGATGCATTCTCATTGTTTCTCGTCTAATCAAGTTTGTTCTACGCCTCTTGATGTTATGCGACTCAAGAGTTCAATCTTATTTGTGTCTGCGCTTTTGGGATCCAACCTCAGAACGTAACACCAAATGCTTGACTCACCACTGTCTGCAGTGTCCTACCTCATCTGACTTCATTTACGCTTACCTCCCTGAAGCCATGTTCCCTTGCTGTTCTTTCCTGTAAACAATTTCCTTTTGCAGCTTTTTCCTTTTTTTTTTTTTTTAACAAGATGTCACAACCCCTTCTTACCATCCCATCTAATCTTCTTTCCTATAATTAATGATGTTCCCTTCATATTTTACACTTTCCCACCTGTCCCAGAGGCACTGGTAAAAATGGCTTTCAAGTCTAATGGGAGGTTGTTGTTTTTTTAGTTCATTGATCTTAGTTTGAATTAAGTGATGAGCTGGTTGTTCAATAACATGAATTCACATGTAAAATAAATAAGGTAGCAGCTGTTGTGTGCGTCCCCGCAGATGGTGTTGATACATGTCTGAGTCTCGCCACAATACCTCATGTTTCCCCTTCATTCGGCACACTCGAATGTCGTTTTTGTTGGATTCCCATGTCCGTTTCTATGGAAAATAGAGTGAAAACTGAATTAATGAGAATCATTTTGTGAGCGTGCAACAAAATGACCATTACCTTGCTGTAGAACATCTCATCACCTGCCATGTTGTCCAGTTCCACCCGGTATAAATCATCTCTACAATCACACATAAACATAATTGCGTGTAAGGCAGAGGCGCTTTTCTTCCCTTTTATGTATGTTCAAGCTGCCCTATAAGTTTGCCATTAACAATGTTGAGTTTTTTTCATGAATCACAGGATAACACTTTAAACTACTACAGATTCTTGCCTTTCACATTTTATTTTAATGAATGTTAACTTGAGGCACATTACAAAGTTGAAAAAAAAATCTACCAAAGCAAACTAGCACATCCCATGCAGGGAGGGGAATACAACCCAGATTTACTAATTAGTAAATTTACCAACCTAAGGGGCACAACCACATAAAATTTATTGGCACAATTGTTTTTTTCACATCTATTTCAAGGTAAAAATTAAAGCCGTATTAAGTTGACTTAGGGGGCTGTTCTCATTTAAATGTACAAATTAATATTTAGATTTTGTGCAGAATGTAATACGGCAAGTATTGTACACTCACTGGACTATTCATTAGGTACACCTGCACACCTCTAATGAAAGGCAACAAAAAAGGTATACATATATTAAACAACAATATAAATCATCATACAAAGTCAGATTTTTTTTTTTTTATCCAGTATGTATTTTTTTTTTTTTTTTTTTTTTTTTTTTACTGGATATGCATGTATACATGTGAATACACACTAACTAGAGCAAAAAAAAAAGTGTTACAGTGACAGCAGATGGAAGCATCAAATGTAAGCTATGAATGCGAGCACATCAGTCATACACAGTTGGAGACGGTTGCCGTTGGTTACCTGGCTCCGATGTAGAGCGTTCGATTGACTTGGAGAACCGTCTGGATGTGCAGCTCCTGCCTCTGTGCCGAACGGTGAGCTCTGCCCAAGAACACTGGATACCTTCTTACCACTAAAATGAGCAGAGTTTAATTACGAATTAGGATTAAGATAAATAAATAAAAAAAATTGTTGTATTTGTTAATGACCTGACAGTAATACAGGAATGAGAAACTTAAATGCTGGAGGGGGCCACACACCTAACATAATGTAATGTATAACAAAAATGTTATGTTAAATATGGACACAATACATATATATGGTGCAAAATATGCATTCTTGATAAGATTTTTGACAATACATTTTTCAATGCATGGATAAAAGATCCACTGTCCTAACCCAACAACAAAGAATGTGAAGCAAAGCATAAAAATTACCATTCAAAGATAGCACAAAACCACTGAACAAGAAACTAAGATTAAGTGCAACAACTCGTGTGCGTTTTTTTTCCCCCCCACAAATGTCTAAATGATCTAAATACTGTATTTTCGAGGTACCATGTTTGTCTTGCATATCATTCCAAATCTATACGAAAATTATTAGGGCTATTTATGTTGTGGTTTAAGCCACTATAAGACCCATGCAGTCCAAGCACAACTAATGAATGTCTACCATCTTGTGGTGATTGGTGATATTACAAATTAAAACTGTAGCCGACACCTGCATGTTTGCAGTTTGGCACCTGCGGATTTGCATATTCGCGGATTTCGTTATGTGATAAAACATTTTTTTTGGCATATTGTCGAAATTAAATATAATTAATAGTCTTTAAACTGAATGGATTATTAGTTCACCACTAGATGGCACTAAATCCTACACACTGTCTATTTAAGTGAGGGTACTGTACTACCAATTTTGCTAGCAGTTTTTATACTGCAAACTCCCTCCTTAACATTTGGAGACTAGTATTCTTTTTACAGAAAATTTACTGAAAATAACTGTGGCGGACCTCAAACAGCTTCCCTAATGCTCAGTTTAATTCAACCCTAATTGATCCAATGATGCTTTTGTGTTAAAAAGCAGACACTATTGTGTAGTGCGGCTCATAAACACATTTAAATCCACTTGTTTTTTTCCCTTTCCTTTTTAGAGGCCACTCTAATGAGAGCAACAGTTTGTAATCGTTATTGTAGTCAAAAAATATTTGTCTATTCTTTCCCTTAATGATGGTGAGTGGAAGTGGCTGAATGAGAGTGATCCAAAGTTCCAAAGAGGAAGACAGCTGCCTCCACGGGGAGCCCACATCATCAGGAGACTGATTGGGAAAACGTCTCTTGGTCCTTGGCTACAGGTCAGCCGGAAAAGGACGACGACATCCATCTCCTCAGGTCTCCTCCCCTCTTTCTTTGTAACCTGAGTCCTCTCTCGTACATCCAAAATGTTCAGTATTTCCCTTCCTTCACATTCACGTGTCCCTTAAAATCCAAACAAATTCAATTTGTTTTCCCTTCCTCCTCCGAGTTTTCATGCTTTGGCATCGAGGTGAGCTTTATACATCTAAATCAAGTCTATGTCCCGGTATATTTTCTAATGCAGACCCACACCAAGGCTGGGACTTTTGACCCCCAATTTCCACATTTATCATGGGGCCATACATCAACGCAAGTCACATGACACACGTGCGCACACGCATACACAAGGACACATACCCTCCAAAGGGACGTAGCTGAGTGGACTGGGCTCCTCTGGGAATGAGCCATCAGCCAGATGAAGCAGCAGGAGAAAAAACGTGAGGAGAGGACCCACGGTTGCCATGGCAGCAGAATACATGCGCTGTTAACAAAATCAGAGTGAGAAGAACAAAAAATATGATTTTTTTTTTTCACATGTTCCACAAAAAACAGGACAAACAAAAAAAAACAACATTTTCAATGGGTTTGTACGGAAAACATGTATGTGTACTTGTGTGAGCCAGTAATCATGCAGAAATAGTTTACCACTTACTATACTTAAGTAGATTTTTCAGGTATCTGTACATCACTTGAGTGTTTATTTTACTGACACCTTTTAACTTTTACTCCCTACATATCTGAAAACATATCTGTAACTTTATGTCCTTTACTTTTTCAACATAGCCTCACTGTTTTGTTTTTCAACGTTATAGATGACAAAGTGATGTAAAAGGTACACGGAGAGAGGTCAAATCATGGGACTAATATGGTGGAAACAACAGAGACAGCAACAACATGAACTAGGGAGCATTAACGATGATGACGCAATAAAAATGGAGGAGCAAGCTACTCCCCCATCTATGGCCTTATTTAAGGGAATTTTTAGGATAAGAATGATTAATGATGATTAAGAATGATTAATGGTGAAGGTGTTTTGTCTTGTGCCAGTCCAAAACTGTAAAAAATTGCCGTGTAATCTGAAAATTACACTGGTTCTTGGAGTTTTTCAGTTACCATTTCCTAATTAAGCATTTTCCTGACAGTTTACATGGTTACAGAATAAAACCCTGACTTAATAAAATAATGTTTTCATTTTAATAAGTGGGTATTGTATAAAATTGACAGTATAATTTAATTTTCATTATTTTCCCTTCGTAGCTTTTAGAAACATGTTCTCGCTGTGTAGCTTTGGTCGGTTCAGGACATTATACTGACATTCGGGGCTTAAGGGTCTCCACTTTGTGTCCTGAACTTCCTCCTACAGAGCTGAGAGAGAAATTGTTTCCCCCTGAGACATCTTAGTCCACTTCCTTGTAACATAGCCATGCACTGCTCTGGACAATGCCAAGCTAGCTAATGCTAATGTTCTAACAGTGTAAAATGTTTGCTAATAAAGCTTAGTGACATGAATGGAGATAATTACCTAAGACTACTTTCTTTCATTTTTTAAAAATTTTGATTTCAAGTCCCTGAAAGTTGAAAATAAGCCCCATCAAATTTGAATGCTTAAAAAACATTAATAAAAATCACCAAGTAGGCCTATATAGAACAAAGCTTCAAAATAATTCATAACATTCATCAACAAACGTTGTGGGTATGTTTGCTGACGGCACTGAAACCACGCCCCGCTCAACTGTCAATCAAATATCTGTACTTAACAATGAACGCTACTTTATTAAGCGTCTTTCTTACAACTACATGTTTGAGCTACAAAAACATAAAGCCTCTGTTAGCTTGAATTTATCTTACGGGTCATCAAACAGCCACGCCAACCCGAAGCCCCAGTCCACACGCTAGCTGTCAAATCAAGCTTAAAAAACAAAAAAAACAAAAACAAACTCGTTCTTCTGCCAGTCTCTACGTGACAAGCTTGCACTCACCGCCAACAATGTTGCACTCTAAAGTGTCTACTCCAGAAGACTATTGGAAGGGAATTTGTATTTTTGGGATATAGCATAGCTGCTAGCTAGCTAACTGTATGTCACAATTGTGCTTCATAACCTTGGATGGCCCACAAGTTCTTTAATCTTGGGTTGATGTGCCTCATGCCAGTGCTGATTTGCCTTACTGAGCCCCAATTTTGCCACACCAAAAAAAATCAAGAAAACTGAAATGGCGAAAAACTGTTTAACTTTGTTTTCAGAAATTACCTTGAAATGTGTAGACACAACGAATGTTTGAATTAATCCAACCACCCCACCCACACAAGTTGTACTTTTGTGCGTGCGCACACATTTGCATGTGTGTTGACAGGGTCAGAAGTGCAGCGGTGTGAGTGCTGCCACCAAGCTGCCAGCGGCAGGAAGCTGATGTGTTTCTATTGTTGCTTTCTGGTGTAATAGAGCTCCATTGTCAGAAACGTCAGTCCATTGTCAGAGTGCTGAAACTGAAGAGGATTCTCACAGCCATAAAACACACGAAAAGCACAAAACAGTCACAGACGACAAAACCAGTTTGGGTGGTAATGTTCCTATCGCTGATGGTCTTTCTACATGAACATATGGAGGCTTTATTTTGGGTACTCAGCCACAAAAGTGGATGACTTCCCCTTTATGAGTAGAAATGGAGGAAACAAGGAGGAGAAGATGTGTGTCTAGGATGGGCAGGTTCTTTCTCAGGGCAAAGTGCAGAATGTTCACGACACACACATGAACTGACCATGTTTTGCACATTACTGTAGTGTTTCCCAGCACGTCACAAAGAGTTAATACATTGGTGCCTTTTATTATGAGTTTAATTCTTTCCTTCTTTTAATTCTTCTTTAGCAAAACGTTGGTTAACTGATGGTTTGTATCTCAAAACCCACCACTGTATAGTAACATAATGATGATCTCATTTCTATTTACTGACAAAAGAACTAATTTTCCTTAAACTTTTTTCATTCATTTACATAAAATTTCCCATAATGTCTTGGTATGATGAAGAATTGAAATGTAGTGTGTGCCGTAATACTTTTTGCCTTGCCTATGAATAGAACTTTCCAACTTCACACTTTCTGTAATGCAGTATAAACACAGAGTAACAGCTGGCAATAACGGTAACATTTTCTGACATAATATAACATTTTCTTTACCATCATAGCCAAAATTGCATACAGTTCCAAAGCCATTGTGCCATAAAATATCTTGCAGTCTACTAAACAATATAAGCACAAGCACAGACCAACTAGAATGTGCTATTTGTGAAGCATTTCTTTCATTAGAATGCCTGCGCGTAATTTTAAAGGCTGGCATGTAAAATTGAATTGACTTTGACAGGAGCAGCTTTAGAAATGGGCGAGGACAAACGAAAAGAAGCAAAGAAAAGAAAACCAACTACTGCCACTTGTTGGCCGTTTATTTTTTTATTTTTATTTTGGTAACTACCATTGCTTTAAGTGACCTCTTCAAGTCAGAGGCTGCATCAAAGCCTTCTGTATGTTCTAGCATAAAAAACAAAAAACGTATGAATGTGTTTTTAGGACCATGTCAATATTTAAAATAGCACATTTTGATACGTTTTTAGGAGCAAATGAGTTAATATGCGTCTTAAAAAAATCATTAATGTCATTTAATGTCAATTAAATTGAAAAATTGAAATTGTCAGGAAAATTGCTGTGCAAATGTATATTCATGCTCACTTCATCTTTCAAAAATATTAGAACAGTCACCCCAATTTTTGGATTTTATAGACGTCGTGAGCCGTTGCCCATGTAGAGGCAATGTTGGGAGCCATAAAATTCAAAAATATAGTATCTTGTTGTGTTATACTATTTTCAGAGTATGATTTGGGCGTGAGTAGAGATGTGCACATAAATTTTGGTTATACTCAGTCATACGGTTTTTAGATGTAGAGCTTGTCCTTTGTGGAAGCTCAGAGGCTGGTTGCATTCGCCAACCATTGCCACTGGAAACATTTTTTTTTTTTTCTTTCCAAAGGAAGGACTTGACGGTTTGGAGTGCTATCTAAGTTATGGCAATACTTGACGATGCTATATGGCATTATAATAAATAAAATACACCAGGAATCAAGCAAAGAATGAATGTTATAGCACGAGCTATGTCAACAATTGTCAAGATGTTGCACAGTTTATGTCATTATTTGGATGCTTACATTTTTTTTTTTTCAGGGAATCAGATGCAGTTGATATGTGCAGTGTTGTTTATACACACTGCCTAATCGAATGAAGGACAATGAATTTTCTGTGATGTGTTGCTTTAATAATAATAGTAATTCATCCAGTGATTGAGTTTGACAATAATTCAGAGTGATTGTCTCACACTGTTGTCATATTTATGAATGAAATGACATCCCCCACACACATCCACAGGGCGCCGAATCTGTCTGGCTGCGCCTCATTCAAATCCACCAAAATCATGTCATGTCAACGGCGCCACCACTTAGACCTGCTTTTTGCGAATCTATGACCTAATCTATGGCCTTTCTGTCACCAAATTGCAAGATGTGCCGAGGGTGCATCATATCCGTCAAGGGAGGCGTAACACCACTATATACACACACGCTAAACTAGAATTACCCTGGCACAAAAATGTAAATGCACCTACTTTCACGCCAAACACAATCTTTTTCCTGTCACCAAATTGACAGGTTTGCTGGGGGCGTGGCAGCTCCATTCACTGGAACACCCAGCAAGGTGTAATATAGCCCCAAACATGGTTACGCTGGCACAAAAATTGAAAAAGATGTGCACGGACGCCTGTGTATAAAAATTCGTCTCTTTTGTCTTTTGTTGCTGTGCAGCACAGCTCAAATTGTGGAACACATGCAATTTGATGATCAGAAAGAAAGAAAGAATGGATGTGACAAATAGAAATGATCCAAGTATATCAAATCAACCCGAAAGCCACCTTCCATTTTCCCCTCAGCTGCAAAATTATTTCTTTTCAATTCGTCTTGCTTCCTCCATCACCGTCCTCCTCCTGTTATTGTAACCTTTCAAACTCTCTCAGCGTGTGATATAACTTGGTGAGGTTTCTGTAAATGGACACCAGGTGACTGTTGCTACGGTGATAGGAATTGTTTTTCAGATGAAAAATAAATAGCCATAAATAGGATGTGCATTCACCTGCAGTGACAAGCTGTTTGAAGACTTCAGGGACGGGATGGGCGCTACACACATAATCACACACAGATACACGCACATCCACATGCTCAAGGGACAATTCCAGCCTCGAGATTGCAGGTTTGACATCTCTAAACCTGATAGAGCGGGTGAAGCCTGAGGGGAGGTGCAGGGTCTTTTCGTCTGACTCTCCATCAGGATTGGCCGGTCTGCCAGTGTCATTTCATTACGGCTATTTCATGGGCGGGTTCCAAATTTGACGCATAATACGTAAATGAAATTCCGTTACATTGAATGGATTGAGAGGACGGACGTGCTAAATTAAAAATGAGTCAAATGAAGCGTGTGTTCCTCTGAGATTAGGCATCATATGGTTATGGAGTAGCACTGTCACATTACATTTAGCCATCCCTCCTCTTTCCTCTTTCACAAACATACTTTCATGCAAGCCACAAAAATCCTTCAGGCCATCATTGATGAAGCCTCCTCATTAGAGTGTGTATTGACTGAGGTAATCGAACCATAAGGTCTACCATGAGATTTGGGTCAAGGCCAACAGCCCGGAATCGAAACTGACAGATAGCACCAGGACAAAGACTCTTCATCTTTAAGCACAAGCACAGCACCACTTGGAGTCTGATGTACTAAACTTTGCAAGCCTCTGGCCAATAGTTTTCATACAGGATTCGGGTTCAAATGTCCCGCCCTCTTTCTGTAGATGTGACATCATCTGCGCATTGTGAATGTGAAGAAGGCCACAGGTGGCAGTAGCGATTTGATATTCAATTTTCTGCGTTCAGTAGGTTTAAATCAAACAAAACATTTATACAGTTGCCGGGTTCCCCCAAATTATTGGACTGATGGATTTATTTTCTGTAGCTTAGCATTATATCACTTCAATCTTCATTTTGCGCTTGTGGTCCTATTCTAAGTGTTGACAAAAATGATCATCATCACTTTAGTACCTGTTGCCAACATCATGCAAATTAGTGCCCTCTATTTAGGATCTTACTACTTTGTAAAAGATTGTAATTGTAGTAGATCCCGCCCAAACACCCACCAGATCAGTCTGTTAAAGTGAACACGCAATGTCGCGTCCACTATTTGGGATCTTCGTAAATCAGGCCCTCTGCGTTTTGTTAAACAGGTTTTTATTTTTTGAGTCAGAGCTGTTCTGAGGAAGAAAGCACTTAACAAAGCTGCAGTGAGGATCATAAAACCAGTATCATAAAATGAAGGCAGCCGACGCAGCCATTAGAAGGAAGTACGCCTTGTGCAGTATGTGTCAGATCGTGTTGGCGTGATTGAATTAAACGGCGTGACACTGACACGTTCATCATGGGACGCAAACAGCTTGGCGGCGTAATCCCGCCTCATCAAGCAAACTATTAACAAATCACCTGCTAATACTCGCATCATTAACCGATCAGTAGGTTGTCGGAAGCAATGCGGTCACCTGTTTACACCTTCTCAGGTTTTGCACATTGCTTGTTTCTCATCAAGCACCATTTCATTATGTCCAGCGTGCACTTGTTATCACCGTGGCAGATCTGGCAAGCGGTAAGCCGCAAAATGAGAATTACCAAATGTCCATCACTTTTAATTCAATGTGTCAACAACATAAAAGATCTCGCATTTACCTTTAATCCCATCACAAAAGTGCTTGTTGAAAGAGCTCGATTTTTTCTGTATGAGGCTGCTGAGCCAGATCGATATGTTTTCATCCTGCAAAACACAAGTCACACAAGTGTGCCATCTCTCCCTGTGGTGGCCACTATTTACTGTCCATGATGATACATAAATCTGAGAAACCTCAGCAGTACCTCTTGGAACACAAACCAACAGGACGGCAAAAGGATGCACCAATCACTGCTTTCCAGACTGAAAAATCCATTAACCAAGACTAATCAGGCTCTCTACAACAGATAATGCGGATATGTAAAGTTTTCGTGACATTATGAGAAACGTACAGTATTCATTATGATAGTACTAAAAGGAACGGGACTTTAGGTTATGTGCTTGATCTGGCTACCATGTCAAATTGCCTTGTGTCAGCATTTTTCCGTCCTCTGATCGGTTGTTCAGAGCAAAATAAGTTGCAACCAATTTCAGCTTGCAAGATACAGCCCTAGCCTACTTTTCAGCACACATGAATACGTTCAATAATGGACATCTCTGGTGGAGTCATTCTACCAGACTAGCGCCATTTGATCCACAATGTTTGATAAAGTGTAAAAGGTACAAAAAATGTGCCTAAGTGCATTTCTAAAGCTTAAATGTCTTAATTTTGTTGTTGTGAACATGATATATGACTAAATAATATATTTTTGACAGCGACTGTATTTTATTTAATCACTTTCATGAGTACATGGCCATTTTCACATGTCCGTATTAAGGGTGTCACGATTTCGATTTTTTATCGAAATCGATCGAAATTACGTCACGATTTCGAGCATCGAAATAGAAGAGAGGACACACGATTCGATGCGCCCCCCCCCCAACCCCCCCCGCGCCCGCCGCCACCGCCGCCACCGCCGCCACCGCCACCTCCCAGGAAAGCAAATGAGACGCAGCCATTCAGCTACTAGCTAACGGCACTTGTTAGCTGACTTCTCCTGCAGTCATGATGGCAAGCGCGGACAGACACAGCAATGGTGCTTCAAGCCGCTCCCGCTTCTCTCGTCACCAGTTTGGAAACATTTTGAGTTCCCGGTGAGTTATGTCGACAACGTTCACGTGCACCAACCACAGTTGCAAGATATGCTATGTGCGCGTACTGTACTCGGCCACGGTGTTACGCCCGGCTCGTCAAGGGGAAGGGAAGTAACACAATAACAGAAAATATAGAGTAGATAAACACGGGTCGACTTTAACATCTGAGTAGTTTTAATTGAAATTTCAGGCAGGGGTTTGACAAGGGAGTGAAAGTGGAAGGTGAACAAATAATAACCGCATTTGACAGAACTGACAGAACGGAGGAGAAACAACAATAACCAATAGGGGTATAATACACGGATACACAATAGCGTCGCGCTGGCACAGTCGTCCAATCGGAGTGTCGCGCTGGCACAGTCGTCCAATCGGAGTGTCGCGCTGGCACAGTCCTCCAATCAGAGTGTCGCGCTGGCGCATTCAAACTGAAGTACCATTATACGGGCACCAGCCGACACAAACACACACATACATACTAGGGGAGCGGAGCCGGCGGCGGGCCCGAGCCGCCAGCCTATAACAACGGGAAACACGACAAACATGACGGGACATTTACGCAGGCATCACAAAGATTTAGATTTATCAAATTCAACTAGAAGTGGGAAAACAACGGTCCAACCAACTATTTCATCCTCATTTACAGTGAAACTTCCACACACTTCAGCTCGCGCGAAACGCCAGATCCATAGGTCTATTTATAGCAGCAGACCTGCAGCCTTGGAAAACGCTGGATTCAAACATTTAATTAGTGTACTTGAACCACGCTACAGTATGCCCAGCAACTGTAAATGTTGGGATATAGTTTGTTCAGGCTGTATTTGTTCCATGACTTTGGATACAATATATTTTTTGTTGTTGTTGCACATTGCACATTATTTTAAGAGGAACGCACAGCACACTGTTGTAACCAAAAACAGTCAATAGATGGCAGGCACCCACTGTGACTTTTTGTTTTTGTTTTTTTATTTTTTATTTTACACTTCAGTAAGAACAAGACGGTTAACTTTATATTGTAAATAAATTCTTTGAATTTGATCATTCCTGCCTAATGTCAATTATCATATATTACATAAATTTACACAAAAATAATATGGAAATTGCATCACCTATATGTAGCCGATCTTTTGAAATAAGATTTACTGTACAATGAATAGAACCAATGATCATAGACTAGCCTTAGCCTACAGAAGCATATGCCTCTGTGTTATAAAGTGGGGGAGCGGAGAAAAAAAAAAAAAAAAAAAAAAATCGAAAAAAAAATCGAATCGTGACCCCAAAATCGAAATTTAAATCGAATCGTGGAGTTGGCGAATCGTGACACCCCTAGTCCGTATTGACCAACATAACATTTGCATCTAAAATATCACCAAATAGATATTTAAAAAAAAAAAATGTTTTTGTCAAACCATTATCATTTCCACGAGTAAAAGTGTGATACAGATTCCATAAAATATATTCATTAAAAATAAAAACTTTTTTTTTGTACAAAAATTGTATTACTTGTGTGCAGTTTATCTTACCACCCCGTCACACTTACCAGTTTCGTCTATGAATTACTGACTGTTGCTTTAAGTGACACTACAAAGAGAAAGTGACATCATTTGAACCTCTGAGCACCCAGGAAGAAAGAAGGCCAGCTCTGAAATACTATTTTATTCTTTCCTTTTGTTGTTGTTGTTCCTTCACGTTAGATAAGTTCCATCAAGCTCAACCCAACCAGCCCTTTACGCAATATTTATATTTATAGAGAATATAGATAGATAGATAGATAGATAGATAGATAGATAGATAGATAGATAGATAGATAGATAGATAGATAGATAGATAGATAGATAGATAGATAGATAGATAGATAGATAGATAGATAGATAGATAGATAGACATACACTTTCAATGTAAATAAAATATTTTCAATTAAAAGTATACACTCTTAGGTCAGGAACTTGACCACTTGTTGAACAGTGGCCATTTTTGGGTGAAATTTACCACCCCGTCATGAATATGAGTGCTAATGGCTGTCTACGTGTGCCCTGTGAATGACTAGCGACCAGGTCAAAGGGTACCACAGCTCCCATCCCTGTTCAGCGAGGATAGACTTCACTTTGCCTGTGATTCTGAACAGCATAAGAACATGGATGGATCCGTGTTTGACTTCACCATTGATTAAGCTCACATGTCAATAGAATAAGCATTTATATTTTTTAAACGCCATGTATGTATTGGATACAATGTTGCAGGCATACCCAATAAAGTGACCTTTTCGTGCCAGAAGCTTCCCGGTATGTGTCCCTCGTGATGACATTCGTGTGCATCCCAAATGTGTTTTCTTTTGTTGCATTCAATCTGAGGTTATGATTAGCTCTACAGGCAAAAGCTCTCCCTTTCACCATCTCTGGTGCTGCAGCCACTTCACTCCCGCCTTTGTTACCGTAGCAACCGATAGCAAAGCTCGGCAGCTCTGTTGCAGGAGATGTAAAAGCAAAGATGTAGCTTCACTCTCATACACATGCACAATGCATATCTACGCCTATGCGCGCACTCAAATGCACATCCATATGACAGCAAATGCCATGATGTGAGTATTCATGTACATGGTGGTGGTTGGGGTCCCCACTTTTCAGCAAGAAGGGGGATGGGCTGAGGACGTGTTGTCTTCACATTGTCAACACATTGGCAATCATTGCAGATTATTTGACATCTGTGTATTCAGCATACAATACAAGAAAAAACAGCAGATAGCCCACATTTAAGAGCAAAATGACTTTGACTGGAAGTTTTTTTTTTTTCATTACAGTCAGTACACAAATGAACTAAAACAGCATCTGATAAACACGCATTCAAGAAAAAAAATAAGACTATCTATCTATCTATCTATCTATCTATCTATCTATCTATCTATCTATCTATCTATCTATCTATCTATCTATCTCTCTCTCTCTCTCTCTCTCTCTCTGTCTGTCTGTCTGTCTGTCTGTCTGTCTGTCTGTCTATCTATCTATCTATCTATCTATCTATCTATCTATCTATCTATCTATCTATCTATCTATCTATCTATCTATCTATCCATCTATCTATAGCTAGCTCTAGCTATCTAGCTTGAGCTAGCGGAAGCTAGCTATAGCTATCTAGCTTGAGCTAGCGGAAGCTAGCTATAGCTATCTAGCTATTAGGGGTGTTAAAAAAAATCGATTCGGCGATATATCGCGATACTACATCGCGCGATTCTCGAATCGATTCAATAATTGGCAGAATCGATTTTTTTTTTTTTTTTAGGATTCACACCTTGAGCATGGAAGAATGTTATATGAACGGAACATTAAGCCTTAATATTTTATTTTAATGCTGTTCAAACATGAAACAGATTACAACCTCTATAAGACTGAAATTTCAGATAAATAAATAATACATTTTCATATAAATCTTACACTCTACAAGCTTACTGATTAGTATTTTCTAAATTTGAATGAAAAAAAATCGCAACAATCGACTTATAAATTCGTATCGGGATTAATCGGTATCGAATCGAATCGTGACCTGTGAATCGTGATACGAATCGAATCGTCAGGTACTAGGCAATTCACACCCCTACTAGCTATAGCTAGCTCTAGCTCCATCTATCTATCTATCTAGCTATAGATCTATCTAGCTATAGATCTATCTCTCTATCTCTCTATCTCTCTTTCTATCTATCTATCTATCTATCTATCTATCTATCTATCTATCTATCTATCTATCTATCTATCTATCTATCTATCCTTGGACAATACCACATTCTAAAGGACAGTAAGCAGGTTAAATCCCTGAATAAAGTAAAATGGCCTGAGGGTAGAAACACAGACATGGGCTAAACTGGGAGAAGTGGGTCACCTTCACAGAACTGCAACTAGCAAGATGGCTTCATTAATGAACTTGGAGCAGTCTTTGACTATAAACTTATGTACAGTAGCATACAGAAAATGGAGCAATTAAGATAATCCATTTTGACTTTCTGGGTGCAGTATTACCTGACCATAGATGCAATAAACACAGTAGTAACAGTCCAGATGACCCATGAGGAAAAAAAAAATATATATATATATATATATATATATATATATATATATATATATATATATATTATGCGACACAACCAATATGTGCATGAAAATGCTGCTCTTATAAATTACAACATTCAAGCTATAAGAGCGTGTTTTCCCTCTTTTTTTTTTTTTTTTCCAAAGTCCCGTCTCTTTTTCAGCCAAGGGGGATTATTTTTCTGTGGTACACTTGTCCAACCGTCTAAACATTGCCCTCTTGGGTAATGTGCTAAATTGCGTCCTATAATGAACTAAATGTGCATAAACCCTATTATACAAAAGAAAATACCCCATATTAGGTGTTACATGACCAAGTATAGAATCGAAAATTGCCACTAAATTCATGTAATTCTAAAGAAAAATGCTATAATGTATTTGGATATTTAGGTGCGGGCGGCACAGTGGGTGACTGGTGAGCATGTCCGTCTCCCAGTTCTGAGGACTCAGGTTCGAGTCCAGGCTCCAGTCTTCCTGGGTGGAGTTTGCATGTTCTCCCCGTGCCTGTGTGGGTCTTCTCCAAGCACTCCGGTCTCCTCCCACATTCCAAAGACATGCATGGTAGGTTAATTGGGCGCTCCGAGGTGTGTTCGTGAGTGTGGATGGTTGTTCGTCTCTGTGTTCCCTACGATTGGCTGGCGACCAGTTGAGGGTGTACCCCGCCTATACTACCCAAAAGCCTGTCCAGTGTTTAAACACTGGGATAAACACATTAAGGTTAACCTTAAGATGTCACCAAGCACACACTTTTTGCCCCAAATTCAAGTTTTCAACAAACATGCACTTAAATGTCAAAATAACAACCAGGACATGTAGATACCATTAGTAGACACCAGTTTATACAGTTTATCAAAAAAAAAAAAAAAAAGTTTATTTTCTGTTGAGTTACTCTTTAAAGAGCAGGGTGTATTATTTAGTGCCAACTAGTGGTGAACTAATAGAATGCAATGTATTTGAAGCCTGAGCACTATGGTGCCTCGGAGGAACCATAGTTAGCAAGGCTACCACAAATTGTTACCAATCATTATTTGGAGTGAGCGAGCACGAGCTAGCTGGAGCGGCGCGCAAGAATGGCTAGCAAGATTTGCTGCTTCGGCTAACGAGCGGCTAGCAGGAGAAGCTAGTAAAAACTAGCCAGAGCAAAGCAGAGGGAGACAAGCGGTGGGAGCCTGAATCACGAGCCTCGTTGACAACCACCAGCCGCGGAAGGTAAGCAGCGGTTGGCTCATTGGGTCCCCCACTAACTGCAAGCACCACTATAGCACATGCACAGTACAGTACGTTAACTGACGGACTGAATTTCATTTGGCACATCTGGTATATTTTTGCACAATCTAATGGGATCAAAGACTGGAACTGTGTCGAAACTGAATGTTATTATGAGAATTTTGATACTGCTCTTGTATTGGATATCATTATATTGTGCAAATATACCTGATGAAATGGCCCAAAGGTATATAAACTACTCTGTCAATTTCTTATCCGTCATAGCACCATGATGCAATACACAGACTATTTGGATGAAATAGGATCGTTGATTGTTGGCATGTGTGATTGTATGACTGGGCAGGAGGGTATAAGCGCGGTTTAAAATATCTCCCCTGGAATGCGACAATGCCAGCATCGCCCACATCACGTCAAACCGGATCGTTGAGAGACAAGAAAGAGGACACATGCATATTTATTTCTGTTCCCAGACCGGATCACATGCACTCATTTACAAATATAATAGAAAGCCTACACACACACACACAGACAGACAATTGCTCGCTTTCCAGCAATGGGAACACTGTGTCAAGTCTTTATCTTATCAAGTTGAAGGCGATATTCCCTAAAGTGGCTGCCCGTCTCCTCAGTGCAACTCTAATCACACAGAAGAGAATCTGTCTTTTACTGTTAAATATCCTAAAATGCTATTCAATCTACAAGGTCATTTATATGCTAATGCAAAGGTTAACCCTGTGCAGGCCTTTGACGCAGCTGCCGAGCTCGCCTGTTTTGTGTGTGGCTGATAAAGAAAAGTGAGGGAAAGGAGAGCAAATTAGTGATGGCGAGCGAAGGAGGTAAAAGAGAGAAATGAAAAGGACGGGAGTTGTAGGAAGAGAGATATTCCCAAGGGTGGGTGCCGTAGGTAATTAAAACAGGATGGACAGAGCTGGAGTCTAGCCAGCGAGAGCTCCGTCTCCCCTCAGACTTCTCCTCCAATCAGGCCCTTCCGCCTAAAGCCAAATTGCTGCTAGCAGCAGATGCGCTGCAATCGTTGGCTGCAGTGAGTTAGCAGCTTATATGATAATGTGTGTGATAAATGCACAACTCCAAAATGGCGGGACCAAGCACGTGGCAACTAGTAAATAGCTGTCAAAAAATAAATAAATAAATAAACAACTTCATGGCCAATGATAAAACCACACGTGTGCATCCGCACACAAACGCTGGTGCGTGTCCATCCACGCTGCAGCAAGGGCAAATGTTACTAACTGGAGTTTGACTGCAGTAAGCGCATATACATTCACTGCACAGCCCAGAGCTGGAGGCCAGCACATGAGTATGCAGCGCACACACGCGCACGATGAGCGCAGAGTCAGGCGCATGCACGCTCCAGCCATGTAGAACCACAATGAAGATAACATCATGTAACACAATAGGCGTATTATTTCAGCTTGCGCTACGCATAATAAAAATAAGACCGCTTTATTAGATTTGGATTTGCTATTTCTACTTCTCTAGATGCTTTGCTTAATAAGATGAGTTAACATGGCGGCCATTACCATTCTTGCGCATGATGTCAAATGAATCGCAGGCAGTGAGGTGGGCTCATATTCCTGACATCTTGTTCTGTGTGGGCAGGGATCACCAATACGGGTAAATTTAGCTCTTTTGACAGAAGCCTGCTAAGAGGATCACAGCTCACAATAGGTGGTCTTTGCACAGCAGATATAAAAAATGCTTGTACTATCGACTGCAACCTCCCCCTCCTCACCGGTATAAAATCACGTTTTGCTTCATTCAGTCTTATGGAAAGCCATTATTAAAACAGCAAAGTTTGTTTGGACTGGATGAAGGCGAGCGATTAGCCACAACAAAGCATCTCGAGTACAGCCGGGAGACAAAGGACTTGGATGCGCATTTATCTCCCACTAAAAAGTCTTCCAAATGTCTCCGGCTAAGCCGCCGTCGCTAAAGCCTGCCTTTGGCTGAAGCGCTTGCTGAATTAACTTCGAAAACAAAAACGCATCAAAACACGGCAAGTTCGGAGATGAAGACTGAGACGTGGCAACATTCATTTTGTGTACAAAGGTAAGAAGTCAAGTGCTTCTTCTGTGGCATTTGAGAAAAGGTTACTTTGGTTATTGCTTGTTTTATTTGTCTGCGGCCGTAGATTGAGTTAACAAAAAACACAACCCCAAAGGTGTATTGTTATTTTCACTTTTTGCAAAGGCGGGAAGTTTATGAGATCACGGAAGGTGACGGATTATACAACCTGTTTGTTTTCAAAGACGAAGCAGCTGGAAGATCACGCGCAACCCAATTTCCATGCAGTAAGAGGATTGGTTGCATAAAGAGAGCAAACACAAAATTTCATACACAAGCACAGCAACACAATTATTAAAAAAATGAAATGATATTAAAATAACAGGGCACAAACAATATTAAAACCAGGACTGTGACGTGCACAGTGTCCATATTGTTAACCAGCTTGACAAAATTTATTAGCACAACTATAGGATATTTTCAAAAGAAATATTACACTATATTAGGGCTGCACGATATTGGAAAAACATGCGATATGCGATATACTTCCTGAACGTAGCGATATCGATATTATTGCGATATTTAACATTTACCTAAAGAAATTACATTTTTATTACCTAATGAAAGAAAAACATTTTTCATGGGGCAAAATAAGCAACCTTCATGTAATCTTAGTTAATGAATTGTAATTATGTCTTGAGAATTTTCAACTATTGAATGGCTATGCGCATTTTAGTTAGCATCTGACTGGTCAAATTCATATAAAAAGCATAAAATTCCATATAAAACTTATTGCGTGCCTTTGCGATATGCATATTGCAAGGGCCAATATCACGATATCGATATTTTTTCGATATATTGTGCAGCCCTACACTATATATTTTCTGATTATCTGAGATAATCACCGTAGCCAGTTAGTGAAAAGAGAAATTGTTTATGAATGAATGATTGAATGAATCATATAAAACATATAAATCATATAAAACATAAAAATAAACGTATACACATGTTCGAAAAAAGGAGTAGGAAGAAGTATACACTTTTTTTTTTTTTTTTAACTCCTACACCTATATTATTTAATAAAATATTCTCAAACAATAAGAGTCCTTTTAAACATAATTCAAACCACAGTCCTATACTATGCAACAAAACAAATACTCATTCCACGGATTCCACAGCACCTTAATATTTTACATTTATGGCACTGTAGGCATTAATGATTTCATATTGTAGTTTTTTCTTAAACCCCAATAAGGAAGTACATATCTCTAGCACATAATCAAGGCTATGCCACAATTTCACACCCAAAACTGATTTGAACTGTATTTTACATTAGTCCTCACATTACGTCTTTCAAACATAATTAAACCCCTTAAATTGTAGATTCCTTCTCTTAGTTTAAAGAAATTTGGAATACAAAGAGGTAAGCTATTATTTACTACACGAAAAAGTGTTTCCATTGTTTTTAAGCACACAATATCCATAAATTTAAAAATAACCGATCCTATAAATAACTGATTAGTTGTTTCCCTGTAACCAACCGTATTTATTATTCTAATTGCTTTATAATTATTAAAGGGGAATAAATGTCAAAAATGATCTTTACAATAATATGTTGTGCCCCCGGCACGTCTAAACACGGTATTCTGATTAATATTGCATTTATGGAACCTGAGTTAAGAAGCAAAATCCACCCGTTTTTATCCATCTCAGGGGCGGCCATTTTGTCACTTGCTGTCGACTGTAAATGACATCACAGTGCCTACGGGCTCAGGTAACGACCAATCACGGCTCACTTGTTTTCAGGGTTTGGTCAACAAACTGAGCTATGATTGGTCGTTACCTGTTTCCAGAGCACGCACAATGTCATCTTTAGTCGACAGCAAGTGGAAAAATGTGTTTTTAAAAGTATTAATTGTATTTGAAAAATATATATTATTACATTCATTATAGACAATAAATCTTCTCACTGATGAAAATGGCTCAAGGACTCAAGTATCCCTTTAACTCATATTCCAACAATGCAATATTAATGTGGGGTCACTTAGAATATATTATTATAAGGAAAATTTTTGGCTTGGCTTCCGCTTTAAGGCAAAATACTGTGATGTGTGTTTGTGCATTTTGACATTATTTTGAATGTATTTTTTGTTTCATGTTAAGTAATGTTTCCGTCTGTCTCGTGTTGACGTCTTGTCAACTTGTTAGGTTTTTGTCACAACCTGTTTTTAGCAGCACTGTTCCTTGTGTCTACCAATCAGCTCGCTCCAGCCACTCGTGAGTTGCTCAGGCGTGCCTCGTAGTCTCGTCAATTTGTTTGTCTTTAATTTCCTGCTTTGTTTTTGTCATGGGTCCTTTTGTTTCATTACACTTTGAATCTTGATTTTTGGGACTTTGTTAATTTGCTTCCTTTTGTATTTTTTTTTTTTTCCGGTTCATCCTGCCTTACCGCCTACATGTTTGCCACCATCACCATAAAAACTCAATTATTAAAATCCACAATCCACTTGAACGTACAATAATGGTAGCCTACCAATTTTTATTGACCGCCCCCCATCCCGACCAACGCCCCTGCACTCCTCTTTTCAAAAACCGATAGTGACGGGCCCTGTTGACTCAAATAAAATATGTCGACGTGCACTTTCTGCAAGCGCTCTCTGTCCCGCTTTCTCAGGACTAAGAGTAGAATACGTCTTTTGTTCCTTTTGTCTGGATCCTGGAACAGTATTTGACAAGGCTATTGAAATATTATAATCCTTTTCAAATTAACTGACAAATGACATGTACATTTTTCGGGCATTATCTCATGTAAATGTCTGTTTTTTCACGCAGTACCAGAAGAGTCTTTATGACTGCATTTACTAACTGTCAGCTTGTCTCTACCAAACTTCAAGGAATTTCAGTTTATTCAATATTGTACTGTGTTAACCCACTGTGCAATTAGCTAGTTTTTGAGGGATTGTCATCTTTTGAGTATACTGACGCATGGCATCCATAATCACATGACATGGGTTTAGCCAATGACAACATGGTCACGTCAAATGTTTCCCGACTTTCCTTTATTTAGTTTTTACAGTATATCCTGGCTCACAGCCAAACAGAGCCGTAATGAGGAGCAATATCCAAAATGGAAGGATGAATGTGAGTGAAATGAATATTAGGGATGTAACGATATCCAAACATCACGATATGATATTATCACGATATGAAGGTCACGAAACGATAATTATCACGATAATGTGGGTGAGTTGGCGATATTTAAAATAGGTCACAAAATTGTAAAAAAAAAAAGAAAAGAAAAAAGAGCTCATACTAAAAAAAAGCACAATATTGTGCTTTTGTACATAACAACAATGCATATAAACCGCCTACAATCTCTAATAACAATATTGAGGCACTTACTTGCTAAGGCAAGCACACATTGATCGCTTCACAAGCAAATTACATTCCCCTTCACCTGACAATTAGCATATATTTTAAACATAGAAGGCCAAAACATCCCTAATGAAAATTAAATTGCACTAATAAACTAGCCACGAGAGGTTGCTAGAAGTGCACAAATGGAAATCAACCTGCTAAAAAAAGTCACATGTGTTCCTTTTAAATATTGTGAACATGACGACGACGATATTGTGGCAGTTTTAATATCACAATATCACGATATTGCCCTTATCGTTACACATAATGAATATTAAACAAAAACTAATAACGTGTGCAAAAGTCCATTTAAAACATATTGTTCCTTGCTGTGTGTGACTGCCTGCATAATGCACAAAGTTAAAGTGATAAAGAGGAATAAAAACAAGCACAAGTGTTAAGCCGTAATAGCATGTGCTGGGGATATGTGCACAGAGATGCAAAAAAAAAAAAAAAAAAAAAAAAAAAGGAGGCTGCACCTCAGGGGAAGAATCAATGAGGACAGCGAGTCATAAAAGAAAGGATGCATGGCCGCTGTAAAGTATACGGGAGAGTCCCGCATTGAAAACAACTGCAAGGCATTCTTTCTTAGGTGGCTAATGCTGTGACTCAATCCGCAAGGGTGGCGGGGCTCAGGTGGTACAGAGGAGCGACGAAAAGGAGTGTGTGAATGAGCTGGTTAGTCATCACAATGTATGCATGTTAGAGTAGAGGGATGAATGATGCAACAGTATTCGGTGCCAAAAGGTGCCGAATAAGTGCAGCTCATTGCCAGATTCCAACCACCCGAACACAGGAAAGAAGTGATGTTCCTGCGGACAACCCAGTCTGCATATAAAACTCCCCAGGCAGTGTGGCCGCCATTATTATTCTCCTTTCCTATTCAAACATCTGCAAGAATGCCATGAATGGCCCCAAAAGGCCGAGAGGCATCATTCCTCATCGCAGGGAAGGTTTTGCATGGGAGGGTTTATTTTGAATAGTTGCCTTAGGATGAGGCTCCAAAGTATGCCGGTATGACTCCCGGCCCTCGGCACTCACTATTCTACAGAATGAAACCCTTGAGGTCCACTCTCCGAGGACCCTGTGTAGTGCAGCTGTGTTCTTCTGATCTTTTCGCCTGAGGGGTGTAGACTTCAACACACTTTTTAAGTCTTGAACTTGTTCCATAGGAGCCCACCAAATGGATAGATGCTGAACTGGTGCCAAACTATATCAGCCAATGATACAGTATACAGGATCAAAACAGCTTCATCATCGTCACGTTCATTTTGAGGCAGCATGAAGACAAACGCAAGTGGCTAGTAACGCATTATCTTTGTTAAAATTATTTTAGTAACTTTTTGGATATGTTGAACCTATGAGACTAGCTTAAACCCCTTTGGAGGCATAGATGATTGCAGTGGACATGACATACTTGTATGTCTAAACCAATAAAAACACATATTTTGGATGATGTCAACAGTTCTGGTTCATGATTGGATCCTAGCTAAAAAATCACAATCCTAAGTTGATTCATATTCATGTTACATATACAAGCTTGGTAAGTTTACAACACGTTACAGTCATACAAACTAGTGTCCACTATAACAAATAAAAACATGTGATACCCTCCCCCCACCCTCCCCTCAATAAATGTCACCCTCCCCCCAATAAATGTTTTGATGTTGTTCTTACGTTTTTTTTGTTTTTGTTTTTTTGTTTTTTTTAATCTCTCTGTTATTTCTTGTGCCATTTATTTGTTTTGGTTAGTCAAATAGACTTGAAGCTGTCACATGACTTTGGTCAGCCAATCGAAAGTAATCACTAACTGTCTCCACTTTGCTGCAGTGGTCATACTAGTAGAAGAAGAAAGACAACTAGCTAGGCTAACTGTGAGCTTATGTTGTAACTACTGTTACATTTCAGTTGTAAATTCTTTCATTTTTATTGAGGTGAAGTTATGTAAATTTTGCTTTCTAATTGGCTACTAATCCATTTCACGTCACAATCATGGAAATGTTGACACCACACAAGGTTTTGCGATTGTAAATGCTGAGCATATTAAACATATACAATTGTTGACCATGACCGCAATCACTCAAGATTATCTTTTAAAAACATTTAAGAACTTGTCCACTGAATTTAATTAGAAGGGATGAGGCTACCTCATGCACTTTTGTACTGGCAGAGGTAATATTGCGGTCTACTTTGTGGAGCGATGCAAGCATGAGAAAAATGTCATTAAAGACCCTGTCAAATGAATTCTGAGGGTTTTTTTCTATTGTAATACACATGTTTGAATATAGTTGTTGAGTGTACGACACCACAGATGCGCCCGCTGCCTTTCTCTTGGCCAAGAGAAGCTTGTTAGCTTGCAAGCTAGTCGGCGGCTAGCACCTCTTGTCGCGTCGTGGAAAGTCCTGCGAGAACTCGGTGGTATAGTCGGCATTCCATCCAGTGAAGTTACATTTTTGTAAACAACACTCTTCTCTAACGACTGGGACTTTAATATGTCAGATGTTTTGGTTGCATTCCTGCCTGATGTAGCAAGTGGCTCTATCGATTCAACAGCAGATGCATCTAAGCACAGCAGCGGTTAAAAACCAGTAGGCTACGAGTGGCAAATTCAGTCAATGTTCCTCTCGGCGTACTAAAGGTAGAAGAGGCAATTTGCTGGCAATTGCTTAAAGTATCTACTTGGTGACAAGAATGGAGAAACTCTTAAATTTCTCCACTCAACATCTCGTCTAAACATCACCTCAGAGAAAACCACAAAACATGCACCCCATGCTAATCTGCCGCTGATTTAGTCTCAAAGTGGACAGCTATATTATGCTGCCATCCAATCTATTTTTTCGTGCTTGAGATGCCCTGTTTGTGGCTTAGTATGTGTGATTGAATAGGGTCCGATGTGATCAATAGAGCTCATTAAGTGTCCCTGTGGACACCCAAAATGCTCCCTTAGATAGCTTTTACGTGCAGACAGCTACGCTTTATTGCTTCAAATAGTTCCCACTTTGTTTGTCGAATAGTTGGCTCCACTTAGGAGGTTGTTTTTTATGGGTTTAGGTCTATCTGCTCTACTAGATTAGATACTTTTGGTATTTTTCACTGCAACATTGTGGCTACGCTTTGCATGTACAGTATCAATTTCAGTACAGATCCATTTAATTCTTTTAATCTTGGTGAAATTTCATCAAATAATCCTCTTATCTGTTTTGATTCTGTAGGATTTTGTCACATGGTTTCCCTGAATTTGGATATAACTTGACCTCAGTTTGGTATTAAGATACAGAGGATTTAACGGTTATTTAAGCCTTTGTAGAGGTCTTGTTCATTTCATAATTTAATTATTGCAGGCTGCCCTTTGCATGCTTTATTGTACATGCAGATTAATGGTGTTCCCCTTGCTTGGTTTTCTATTATTATGTGGGCCATGAGTCAGGTCATCGCCGCAAAACCGCCATCCAAATGGAGGCTGAGGCTGCACCTGTTGTTGTCCGAGCTTGCTGCAGTGTGCCGGGGCTCCGCACCTGCTCACGCGGCTGCTGTATGGCCGTCTGTGTGAGCGTCAATGCTAACAGGGAGACCATTCACACTATACTGACTGCTGTCTGCTGCCCCTTTCCCTCAAGGCTTGTTCACCCGCCGCTATCATTTCTCTCCATCGCTCTCGTCCCGTCCCTTGTGACAGATTGCAATCTGACTTAATTACTCTCTCCTACGGCCACTCTGCGGTGCTGCCCGTTCGTTTACCCTTATTAATTTGCTCTCTAACCTTTTTGTTTTCACCTTTCAACTCAAGAGGACATAAACCACGGCGGTGGGTGAATGTAATTGGTTTTGGCTTTAATGATGAGAGCGACAAACAATAAATAATCCTGCAGCTATACTAAGTCATTACAGTAAGCGCGAAAGGGCAGCAATGAGTGAGTGTGTTACTATGGAGGAATTGGTGTGAAGGTTTTGTGTAATTTACATTGCAAGACATTGGATGGACAAAGGATTATCCCCACTTTCGTTAGTTCCCTCAAGATTACCATGGAAGCATAGTTGTATGTCCAAATTACTATTAACAGACGATCATTTCATATCAAAACTTTTTAATGTTACCTACATTTGAACATTTTCAATGCGTACCAAGAATGATTGGCATTTGTAATCAATTGTCTACTAGCTTCTAAATAATCAGATCTGACCTTTACTACTGTTATTATCAGCAAACACTAACTCATACCATGAAAATGCCCTGGGGACCCTTCTAAGAGCAATCGACGCCCCCGTGATGATCAAGACCTGTGCTCTAAACAACCAGAATTTCAAGCTTTGCGTTGGAATTTTTACACTGCAGCATTTTAATGCGAGGAAGTGCATGAATCATTACAATACATTACACTCAGAGCTATGAAACATGTTAAAGAATCATCAATAATGCAGCAGTGCACAACATGCAAATCTCAATAGTTAAAAAAGGAACTTGCAGTAGACACAAAGAGCAGTTCAGACGGTGCCAAGTGGATCTCTAGCGGCGAACCCACAAATGCAGCAGCAGTGTCGCACACGGAGAATGTACAGTACCAGCTCATGCCATCCACGCAGCACATTTGCGCCTCTCATTCGCTCCACTTGGCACACTCACCGCACCAGATGGGTCAGGTGGAGCAGGTGCCAGTCGCCCACTCGCCCTCTCTCCGTTCGTTTCACTTGGGTTCTGGGGAGAAAAGGTTGGATGGATGGCAATGCGAGCTGGAGCCGCTATTAAAAGAAGAAGAAGAAAAAAAAAAGGAAAAGCAGCTCAACAGCCGCACCTCACCTGTCTCTTCCCTCTTCTGTTGCTGCGCCTCGCCGGAGCATCACCGTGTAGCCAAACTAGCGACTCCAAAACGCCTAGTTTGAGTTTTTTATTTATTTATTTATTTTTTTAAATCCTCCCACGGGAGAATGACTTCGCAATCAAATTAGGATCTTCCCTCCCTGTAGTCCGTTTTTATTTCACAAGTCCTGCAGCCTGCGTTGAATTATCTGTAAGGGGACCGAGCTGCCACAGTGGTCCACACTTGCTTGGACGTGCTCAGCTAAATGTAATCGTCCTTTTTTAATTTACAGTAGCGAGGTGAAATGTCCAATGCAGAGCCGGCACCGTGACAGCACGAGCCCATAATTTACACCCCCCACGAACACACACACCCACAAGCACACACACAGAATAGTCCTGCAGTGGATCAATGATCAATGGAAGACTCCCCCAAGCCAATCTCTCTCTCTCTCTCTCTCTCTCTCTCTCTCTCTCTCTCTCTCTCTCTCTCTCTCTCTCTCTCTCTCTCTCTCTCTCTCCCTCCCTCCCTCCCGCACACGCGATTTAAAATTTGCCCGTGTGATATGACAAATTTAATTAAAATTTAATTTACGTTTCTACTCTTTCGTTCCACAGCTAGATTTGATAATATAATATAATATAATATAATATAATATAATATAATATAATATAATATAATATAATATAATATAATATAATATAATATAATATAATATAATATACTATACATGACATTGCAATGCGTTTGTATTGGGTTGTTCACAACCGCTTTGCAATAAAGTTATTTTCCAGACGGGACTGAATTGCTGACGTCACTTCCGGATTTAATTGTACAGTGCTAGAGGGGAAAAAAATATCTCGTAGCCATATATTTAATCCTGATAGCCGCCACAAAAGCCGTCTGTATATTTGCGTAAAAACATCCATGTCAAGACACAAAGAGGACTGTCGAAGTGTTTTGCTGCTTGTGCGTACAAATAGAACCACAGCAGCCTTTCTGACAACGTACCGTGAATTGGTAAGTAGCTAGCTCGGATGCTAACAGGCTAGCTCTTGAACGCTAGCTGTTATCTGTCTGGCTAGTTGCCTTGCTAACGATAGCTGGTTGATTTACTTATATATATATTTTGACAGTCTCTCGCACAATTGGATTAACGTCCAAACGTCATGTGCGTCAGCGCGTTTATTGTGTTTAGCTATGAGAAGAAAACAATATGCCAGAAAAGGCAAGCGTTAGAGGTGATCGCATATGATTAATTAGCATATTTGTCTCGACTGACGATCCTGGAGCTCATGTATCATTATTAGTCACAGATATACGTAGTGATAAACACATCGAGGCCATCTGATCATGTCTGAAATATTTGATTTCGACCTTTTTCACCCGACTAAATGTTCTGTGCTGTGTATTGTATACTCATTATTTTTTTCCTCTTATTTTTGTTGTTGTTGTTGTTGTTGCAATACTTTCAATTTGGCATAGTTTGTAAAATGAGTGGTGATATTTAATCCTTTGTTTATTTTAAAGGTCCATCTGGCGAAGTGACTACAGCATAAGATCTTGGCACCATTGTGTGCCAGTCTAGTCCAAGACCCAGGGACTTTAGAATCCAGGTAAAGTCACGGAGGAATATTATGTCGTGCTTCACAGTGGTACAGTAAATTGTAATTAATTGGCTTTATTAATTACTTCTACCATAAACTACGATCCCAAAAGAGTTAGATATGTTTTTTCTTCCCCCACCATTTCGCTTAAAGATGTCGCAGAAAAAAACTGCAGATAGTTAAAAAAAAAAAAAAAATGCAAATATGGAATTTCATGAAGAATGAACCTTTGCGTTTGAGATTGTAGCATGGACATTATTATTTGAAATGCAATGTGCTTCTCCTGTTTTTCTTTGGTCTAGCAGAAGATGAATGGTCTGTCCATACGAGAGCTATGCTGCCTGTTCTGCTGCCCTCCTTGCCCCAGTCGCATTGCAGCCAAATTAGCTTTCCTCCCACCAGAGCCCACATACGCGCTCCTCCCTGACCCAGATCCTGCATCTGGGGCTGGAAGTTCATCCGGTTCCAGTACTGGGAGCACCCTCCCTTCTCTTGGCGCTCCCGGGCTACGTTCGCGGTTGGGTGCCGGTAGTGGTGGTGACAGAGGAGGTGGTGGAGGCGCCAGCGGCGGAGGAGGAGGTGGTAGTTCTGGGGTCGGGAGTGGATGTGAGAGCAGGTGGAAGCTGCACCTCACGGAGCGAGCAGAGTTTCAGTATTCTCAGAGAGAGCTGGATGTGACCGACGTGTTCCTGACCAGGTCCAGCCGAGGGAACAAGGTTGGGTGCATGTACATACGCTGTGCCCCTAATGCCAGGTATGTAGTTGTATATGTGATTTAGGTCAGTCATTTGGGTTTCCCTTGTTTAATTTCCTTCCTTTTTGCCTGTCAGGTTCACCGTGTTGTTTTCACATGGCAACGCAGTCGACCTCGGCCAGATGAGCAGCTTCTACATCGGCTTGGGCACACGCATCAACTGTAATATTTTCTCTTACGATTACTCAGGCTACGGGGTTAGCACTGGCAAGCCGTCAGAGAAGAACCTTTACGCTGACATTGATGCCGCATGGCATGCCTTGCGCTCTCGGTAAGATGGCCGAGGCTATATGTTCACGTCGACGTAGGGTTGTCATTTCATTGATAGCAGAAAAGCATCAAAATACATTTGGAACACAGTTTTTTGAGTGCAACTTTAGAAGTATATTTCTCTCAATAGTTTTAGTTAATTTCCAAATTAGAATTGTACGACTGGTTTTTCCTTCATAATTGTCTTCTAAGCTGATTTGAGCACTGTCACAAACTCTGCAAAAGATCGTGAAATGCGACATTTTCTTCCGAAGCGTTGATCAAATTCTGCCATTTGCCTCAGGTACGGCATCAGCCCTGAGAACATCATCTTATACGGGCAAAGCATCGGCACGGTGCCCACGGTGGACTTGGCGTCACGCTTCGAGTGTGCGGCCGTCGTGCTTCACTCTCCTCTCACCTCCGGCATGAGGGTGGCCTTCCCCGACACCAAGAAAACCTACTGCTTCGACGCCTTCCCCAAGTAAGCCTTCAGCCTTTTCTTTTCTGTCGCCAATCTGTCTGAATAGTTTTCTTGTTTGATGGCAAAAGAAAGGAAACATGATTACTTGTCGTGTTTTTTTTGTCTGTTTGAACAGACATCAGCAGCATTTTTTTTTTTGTAAACATTTAATTCCCTTGCCTAAGACTTGCCAATTGACATTGACAGCAATGTTGCGAAATTGCTGTCTGGAAAGAAGTTTCCTTGACTGCACTTTGGTCCTGCGCCGTTTTTTGGGTTGACTTTGCCTAGCTTTGTGCGAACGACTGCTCTGCGAATTTGTCATTTTTGTCAGTTCTGCTGTGTGGTTTGTGAAGAATAAGATCCTGCTTTGAGAAACTTTTCATAGGTAGTATAAATTGTACTACATGTTGAAGCAGTATGACGGCCATAGAGGGTTAGGGTTAGAATTCAGCTTGCTGGCAAGGTTATAATATGCTTAATTAAAGACCTCTGAAGGCATTGTGTAAAAGTAACTGAGTATATGTGCTGCCTTTGTGTATGACCCAATGGCACCATACTTGCGTCAGAATCAGGTGAGGAATACAATCAAATCTAATCTAATGTCAGCATTCATGCAACTAACAAGTAAAACTGGAACTCGGACTATGAGTCAACTAATGCAAATTACTAGCTAAAATTAGCACAGCATACTTTTTTTTTTTTGTTTTTTAATACCAAGCGAGTATGAGTTTTCAATTCCAGGCGAATTTGTCCACAAGGCGCACACTGCCTGAAAAGTCATATTTGATCATTTTCCTCAACAAGTGTTTTTGAATTTATGCTGTAGCTGCTGCTAATCAGGGCTGGTTTGCTAAGTTATGTTTTGTTTGATAGGCATACGTTTAGTCTATCGGTGGAAGGTCGGTGACATGTTTTAAATAGCTGTAGCATCACACACGTGTGTAAAAGGTTTTCAAAACCTGCACCGGAGCGCACTTACTTGTATGAGCCAACAACGCTGATTGGCGAGCGCCATTAAGACTCGCACATCAGCAATTGTGGTTGGCTAATGCAGTTCAAACGCCAAAGGGGAAAAGAAAATCTAAAACCGCACTGTTTTGCGATTAGGTTATTGCACTTGGTCAAACCTCGATGTCGGTTAGATTTAGATTAATCGGGCAGCCCTAGGGTAGGCACCACACTTCGATTTAGGTCACAGGTGTCAAACTCAAGGCCCAAGGGACCAATCCAGGCCGCCACATCATTTTATGATGCCTGTCAAAGCAAAAATATGTGTGTCAACTTTGTTTTTCTTGTCACATTTAAAAACGTTGAGATATTGCAAGCATTTTTTGTTACAAACATATATTTAAAATAATTACAAATTTAGAAAAAACTCTGATTTCAAAACAAGTTAGTTACATCAGTTTGTTAGGCATAAACCTCTGAAGTCACAAATTGGTAAATTAAAATTATTTCAAATCGACAGTGCAGAAAATATTCCCAAAGTATTTTCTAATGCTTTATTATGAATCAACAAAAAGATGATCAGTCTGCTTTCATGGACGACTACAGAATTTGGAGAATATTTCTGTATTTTAGAGAGACCGAAGTTTTTTCCCAGGGCTGATACCAATAACGATTATTAGTAGTCAAGGATGTCGATAACCGATAACCATTTGGAGCCCATATTAATTTTCACTAAAAGGGAAAATATTGGCATGAAAAAATTTAAAATACAAACTCCAGCTTTTTTTAAAGCACGTTTATTTCAATAATTTTTAGGGTCTGTTTATAATTTTGGCGTTTGAAAAAAAATCTTAGTCAATTGAAATCTTTGTTTTAAATCTAACAATGGGATCTTCCAACATGTCTTCAAAAGTTAAATAAAAACTTAAGTAAATAACTAGTAAATAAAGTTTTTTTAAATTTCAAATTAATCAGAAGTATTAAAATTTTACTTAGAATTTTTATTTCAAACAAAAACAGAATCAGCAGAGAGTTTCCAGGGTCAGAAGTATCCAGGAAAATTTCAATAATTAGTTCACTGATTTTTTTTGTGTGTTTTTTTTCTCTGAACACTTTTTAAGATGGATCTATTATCGGCCGATTGATTCTTCAAAATGGCCGATGCTGATATTCGACAAAATGTTGAATATTAGTACTGGTAATCAGCCCATCCCTATTGTTTAGTCAACTCTATTGTAATGAAAGTATTTTGAATATCCCTGTGTGTAAATAATGTCTTTGCAAAAAACAAAACAAAAAAAACCCCACCACCTTATTGTGGTAGTTTTCATTTAAGGTTGGACCTCCATGTTGTATCTTTCTTTCTTGCCAGCATATGTGCTTCCCAAATGAGTCACGACCAGAATGAGCTCAAGTCAACCTTTAATTGCGTTTTTTTTTCCCGCCCTGCCTGCAGCATCGAGAAGGTGTCAAAGATCCCGTCTCCAGTGCTCATCATCCACGGCACCGAGGACGAGGTCATCGACTTCTCCCACGGCCTGGCCCTCTTCGAGCGCTGCCCCAAGGCCGTGGAGCCCCTGTGGGTGGAGGGCGCCGGTCACAACGACATTGAGCTTTACAGTCAATACCTTGAGCGGCTACGGCGCTTCATCAACCAGGACCTGGCGGCGCAGCACGCCTGAGAATGCAACGACGGCCTCGCTGCAGCTGCCCCAGCGTGTGTGCGTGCGTGCGTGAGATGGTGAACGTGCGCCGTCTGTGTGTCTTTTAAACAACGTGTTACTTTTTCAAATGATTGCAGTCAATTAACAGTCTGTAAGATTTGAGCTTTTAAAAAAGTTGTGTATTTATCTGTAGTGTAGTATGTTTGTACAGTGGGCGACGTTCTACTGAGAATTTGAAAATGAATACAATTGAAAGCTTTCTTCTAACAACAAAAAAAGTAACAATTCTGTGTTTTGTTCAAAAAGGCACACAGATGTCATTTAGAAGTGAATGATTGATGTCCAGGATGTCAAATCTTGGATTAATATTCATATCACGGTCGTGCGTGTGTGAGAGTGAGAGGCAGCTTTGAGCAAACAAAATGAAGGACGCCCTTCTGACTTGGATAGTGGCAAATGAGGGAAAACTTTCTAGTGACTTAACAATATTGATGTTTTTTTTTTTTGTTTTTTTTTCTTTTGGTCTTATTTGTGTGTGCTTGTTTATGTGCGTGTATGAAGAATACCTCCACAGTTTGACCAGCTTTTTAAGTGGATGACAACACTGGTCAGACATCCACTCTGTTTATCTGACAGTGGACGTCCAACTGACTGCCAGATAGTAACTCGCTCGGGGGCATGGGGGATCACTTCCCAAGCACCACTTAACCCTACTGCAGCCCCACAGAAAAAGAAAAACACGGCCATTTCCTTCCTGTTTCCTGGCAGTGTCGTAGCTTTTGCCTTTTTACTCTTAGCTGCTCCTCCTGACAGGATTGTGATTGGTCCCCTGTCGTCTGGCTGGAATGTTTGTGAGGTTGCGTTTCTGTCATACATGTCATCATCATGTATGTGGATGTCCTCATGTTTGTTTGAATATTGACTAAACCGTAGAAAGGGATATGTGTCAACTTAAAGGGGAAGTCAACCCTTCAAAAAGTTCTTGATATGTTCTTTGCTGGTTAATATTACATTTGTGGAATATGAGTTAAAGGGATTCTGCCGGATTCACTCAGGAAAACGCACTTTTTAAATACAGGATGTACACACTTTAACTTTCTTTCAGTCTACACATCTGTGTTTATGTTAATCTTTGGTGGTGATTTCGTCTTAAACCCCCACCCCTCCCAGCGGCAATTTGAAAGCACGCATGGATTTCTTTTTCTTCACTCACTCATTCACACACGTAAGCTTCTGTGAGTGAGTGAGTGAGTGAGTGAGTGAAAAAAAAAAATCCGTGCGTGCTTTCAAATTGCCGCGGGAGTGACGTCACGCAGCTGACGCGTTCGCCCGGTCCCATTTGCGACACGCCACCCCCCGCTCTGCGATTGGCTGGAGGGGTGTAAACACTGTCTTTCCACAGAAACATCCCGCTGTTTACAAAACAAACACAAAATGGCAAAATACAGACTAGTTCAAGATGAAATCACCACCAAAGAGTAACATAAACACAGATGTCACACAGATGTAGACTGAGAGAAAGTTAAAGTGTGTACATCCTGTATTTAAAAAGTGCGTTTTCCTGAGTGAATCCGGCAGACTGCGCCTTTAATGCAGCAAAATCCAGCCGTTTTTATCCATCTCAGACGGCGGCCATTTTGCGACTTGCTTTTGAGTGAAAATGTAAGGTCTCAAGCAACAACCAATAACAGCTCAGCTTCACAAAACAGATGAGCTGTGATTGGTCGTTACCAGTCCTGAACAACTGTGATGTCATCTTCAGTTGACAGCAAGTGGCAAAATGGCCGCCGTCTGAGATGGATAAATATGGCTGGGTTTTGCGGCATTAACTCGTATTACACAAATGTAATATTAATCAGAATGTCATGTTTAGACTAGTGAGGTCACATATTGTCAAGAAATGTTTACGGTTGACTTCCACTTTAAAGGGGCTGTCTGCCGGTTTCACTCAGGAAAATGTACTTTTTAAGTACAGAATGTACACACTTTAACTTTCTCTCAGTCTACACATCTGTGTTTATGTTAATCTTTGGTGGTGATTTCGTCTTAAACCCCCACTCCCCCAGCCTGTATTTCGCCATTTTGTGTTTGTTTTGTAAACAGCGGGACGTTTCAGTGGAAAGACCGTGTTTACACCCCTCCAGCCAATCGCAGAGCCTGGGTGGCGTGTCGCAAACGCAGCCGGGCGAACGTGTCAACTGCGTGACGTCACTCCCACGACAATTTGAAAGCACGCACGGATTATCATTATTTTTTTCACTCTCACTCACTCACAGAAGCTTACATGTGTGAGTGAGTGAGTGAAAAAAAAAAATCCGTGCGTGCTTTCAAATTGCCGCGGGAGTGACGTCACGCAGCTGACACGTTCGCCCGGCTGCGATTGCGACACGCCACCCCCCGCTCTGCGATTGGCTGGAGGGGTGTAAACACTGTCTTTCCACAGAAACGTCCCGCTGTTTACAAAACAAACACAAAATGGCAAAATACAGGCTGGGGGTGTGGGGGGTTAGGACAAAATCACCCCCACACGTTATGAAAAGCCCATATCTATAAATTGAAAAGTAGTTAGTTTATTTAAATCCTGTATTGAAAAAGTGCATTTTCCTGAGTGAAACCGGCAGACAGTCCATTTAAGGTGAGCATGTATAGTAGATGGGAGCCACTAAAGTTGAAGCTTGTATCGTTTAGCGCAACGCTAAAGAACATTTAGCTCATATCTTGTGCAACTCAGGACTACAGTGGAACCTCCAAAGTTGAACGTAATCGCCTCCGTGGCTTGTGTTTCACAACGTTGACCTCTGTTTAACAACACTGCCCCTAAGTAGTTTTCACCGCATGTTCACACTCAAGGGCCAAAGCACGATTATAAAAGTATTACTTCAGCGACATCATGTGGAATCTTGGTGCCAAAATACTACATTGAAGTGGGTTGAGGCTTCATGTAGTGCTTTGCCGCCATCTTGTGGCATCTTTTGGCAATTATAAGGGAGAGCTTTAAGTCACGCGTCGATTTTCACCGTTTGCGGCATATTGAATATCGCCTGCAAATTTCAAGGAACATGATTGTCAAACGGATACATTACAGTGGATATGAAAAGTCTGCACACCCTTGTTCAAATGCCACTTTTAACTGAGCAAAATCATTTTGAAACTTTTTCCACCAATTAGTTTGACCCATGAAGTGTTCACTGAATGGGGTACAACTGAGAAAGTGGTTGCAAAGGTCTTCACACCTTCATAACTGTGAGTGTGATGTTATCATGTGTAGAAATAACCAGTCACATTTACACTCGTGTTAATTAGGAGTTGCCAGCATTTCAATTTAAATTGCCTGTCCATTAACCCAACATTTGGATGTTCTAGTAGGCTTTTTATAACTTTTGTTTGTGCTAGCAGGAGCCTAATGTTTGTGTGTGCTTTGTTGCTAATACTTAATACTTGAGTTATTCAGCAAAGATGAAAATCGCCTCCAAGGCATCCATGTAAACAAAACTGGAGTCTGATAACGTCACTGTTGTTACATATTTTCTCCACTTGATGACTTTGTTCGCTGCGTTCCATGATGTAGTTAATGCGTTGGAAATGATTTTGTACACTTTCCTGGTTGATACATTTGGACGGTGACAACCATTTATTTCTGTGGACACTCATGGTTTGGAAAAGCCTACTAGAACATCAGAAGTTTATTTGGGGTTATTTCAGAACTACTTTAAATGGTGGCAGGTGTGTGCCGCCTCCCTTCAGTTTAAATTAGTGCTGTCAAAGTTAAAGCGTTACTAAGTAATCACAAAACATTATCACATTAGTCATGTATTAACACAGATTAATCACACTATTAATTTTGACCACAGACGATCCTTTAGCTGACTGCAGATGGTTATGTTTATAAAAAAAAAAGCCATTGGGGTTATTTTTTTCCATTTTTAATTATGCAAGTAATTAATTGATTAGGAAAAGAGGAGGATGAGCGTTTGCAATCGATAAAAAATGGTGACGACGTCCTCGTAACATTAAATGGCAAAAAATAAAAATAAAACAACAGGTGCGCTTTAAATTTGGCGGGCAGCAAATGTTTATTAAACAAAAAACTTTTTAATTAAGTGATTAATCTGATTTTAAAAAAATAATCTTTTGGCAGCTCTCATTTAAATGGTACTGGTTGCGTTGAACAAAGGCACAGTTGGGAAAAAAATGCATGCAACCGCATTATCTCAGTTATATTTCCTTCCTCGAAAATATTTATTTTTTTGTTTTTCAATGGAGTTTGTTGGACTTTGGAGGTTCTACTGTGTTGGCGTCTGGACTCTACCACTACCAATGTGATTTTCAGATGCCCTTCAGCCTGCCCACTACTTCCTGTCTGATCCAAGCCATCCGTTACTTTGTGTGGTGCAGGTTCCACCGCACACACTCATACAAACACATACACGCGCACACACCTTTTGCACATCAATGGGCTCTTTGCACAAATCCACTACTTCCTGAACTCAACACCAGTCCTTCATTTCCTGTCTTTCATGAGTGGACAAGCTAATTAATCCAGGTGTGCCTGATCTCAGTAGCTACAATAACATTGGCCAGACACACCTGGATTCATCAGTTTGTCCACTCATGAAAGACAGGAAACAAAAACGTGGTATTCAGTTCAGGAAGTAGTCGAGCTGTGCAAAGAGCTCATACTCATGTACTGTGCTGCAGTATATGTACACGTTGACGATTATATGTATGTATCAGATAAAGCATGAAAAAAAAAGCAGGTCTTAAGTTCAGCACTATTGTAACAAGGGTGTAAAGTTGTAAAGTTTGTGTGTTGTTGTCGTCATGGGTTGGCCAGGTGACTGGCTTCCAGTTGGAGAGAAACCTGTAGGACCAGTTAGTACACCTTCACGTGAGACGGAGCGCCGGTATTTTTTGTTTTTTGTTTTTTTTTGTACTTGTGACGGGGCTGCTTGGATGCGTCGTCCTTTCAAACAGGGAATCTCATCCGTCGTCTTTAGCGTGGCGTGCGTGTTTTTGAAATCACGGAGATCTGTTACCACCTTAAACCAGGGATCTGCCACATGTGTTCAAAGACATTTTTTGTCCACATTTTTCCTCAGCATTATTAGTTAAGAGGCCTCCTTTTACCGCCCGGACAAGTCTTGTTTTCAGGGATCCATCTCGCGTGGGGTTTTTGGGTGTAAATGTAACCGTTTTTGATGCGCCACTATGGTTGATGTTTATCGTTTATTGAAGGGGGTGGGGAGGGTTGAACAGTGAAAACTGTATGCATGTCTATTGTGTTTTGCAGAGCAAGTGATGGGGTGGGATGTTCTCTCTATTATGTATTCTCCAGTATATGAGGGCAAAGCTGAACCAATGGCATTAGATCTTGGAAGCGCTTTAAAAGAAAAATAAGGGGAAAATTGAATTTTTTATTGCTGATTCCAACTAATGTATGCTAAGTTTTGTCCTGGGGTCAAGCGGGTAGGCGGGTGGGGGGGCTACTTGAACAATACTAGTGGACTGTTTATACTGTATGGTTACTGTACTTACCTATTCTATTCTTTGTATTATGATTTGTAATTTTATGTTGCTTTTTGAACTGAGACTATGATGTAATGGAATTAATACATGGGACTGAATCTTGACCTTTTTATGGATAACAAAATAAAAGATCACTTATGTACAAAAAGGATCATAGTGCTTTGGATTATTAGTAGTGTCAGTTGTGCTATGCAAATGACCAGGCCCAGATAGTAGTTCACATTTTAACCTGAATGAGCTAATGGAATATTTTACATCCAAAACAGAATAATTTGCTTTATTTGATAGTGATTTTATATGAATGAATGAATGCAGACGAAAGAATTCCATTTCGAGATTGGATCTCAGGAACATGGCAGGTACTATTTTTTTTAATTTGTTTAATTGCAATCATTCACATGTAAACTTGGCAAAAATACAACTATGTTCTCACTCAGTTATGCAAACTGAAAGCATCCCTGTTGGAAATGCCAATAATAAAAAAAAAAAAAAAAAAAAAAAAAAAAAAATCTGCTTTGAAAAGTTTTGTTCGTACTTGAGAAGTAAGTGAGACACTCCCAATAAGCAGAATGTAACAAAGTTATTTATTTACAATTTGGGGCAACAGATGAGATAACAAAATGACTTGGAATTGATAAACTGGTGGAAAATTAAGTGGTTTTTAACCTCGTGATACTCGTGTTAAGATGGAAACACTGCCCTCTACTGGATAACTTCTGTCTTCTAAGAGGGGTGGGGGGGGGGGGGGGGATGCTCATTTCCGCCGTTCAACTATCACGTGACTTATAAACAACATTTCTTTTTTCGACTGTTTACTCGTACAAACACATTTCTTTTTTGACTGTTTACTCTAATTTTGTTGAAGAAAACAAAAGCCCAGTACAAGTAAAAGCACTATTTTGTGTTCTTGATTGTGCTCGTTTCTTTTTTAGGCCAGCTTGATCCGTCACATGCAGTTTCGTGAAAGGCAAACCACTCTGCATGAAGTGCACAGGGAATCTTGAGAAAATTATGATGGTTGTTGCTCCTGGCTATGTTTCTTGATGGCTTTGAAACAAGACAAGCACAAGTAAAATTATTGATGCAGGATGAGGATAATTCTGCTTTCTAGCACAATGCCAATTTACACAACAGTTAGTTAAAGCACAGCCAATTTGAGCTGTTTTTAAAATTACACTGGGGAGCAATTTGAAAAGAAAAAAATTGTCATGCTGATTCCAATATTGCTGTCAGTTTTTTTTCTTTTTCTAGCACGTCAAAGTTAAGCAAAATGTAACTGATTAAGACTGTAGTAAGAAGAGCCGATTCCGATTGGACTGACTCATCTACACTACAGCTACGTGGCAACTTGTTTGTGCAGGCGGTGAGAGGTGTGTTCGGCTCCTGATAGGTCAGCACTATTAATATCTGCAACCAGAAAGCTAGCATAGTAGGAATTAAGAGGTAGTAGTATCCTTTGTAAATTAACTGCAGTCATATCTATTTTTGCCATAATAGTATGTCAGTATTTTATTTTTTGAATAGAACAGGATATATATCCATCCATCCATTTTCTTGACCGTTTATTCCTCACAAGGGTCACGGGGGGCGGCGGAGCCTATCCCAGGCGGACGTGCTAAACAGTCATCCACCGTGCCGCCCAACAGGATATATGATTTTACAAAAATTACCTTGACATTAGGGGTGTTAAAAAAAATCGATTCAGCAACATATCGCGATACTACAGCACGCAATTCTCAAATCGATTCAATAGGCAGCCGAATCGATTTTTTAAAATCCATTTTTGATGGAAAAATTCAACAAAACGTCTAACTTTCACACCTTAAGCATGGAAGAATGTTATATTAATGGAACATTAAGCCTTAATATTTTATTTCAACGCTGTTCTAACATGAAAAAGGTTACAACCTGTTTGTTAAATACAGAAGCGAACAGTTATAACACTGAAGTTTCAGATCAATAAATAATACATTTTCATACAAATCTTACAGTGTACATGTATAAGTTTACTTGAATGGTATTTTCTAAATTGAGGTAAAAAAAAATTGCAACAATCGACTTGTAAATTCATATCGGGATTAATCGGCATCGAATCGAATCGTGACCTATGAATCGTGATATGGATCGAATCGTCAGGTACTAGGCAATTCACACCCCTACTTGACCTGATAGAGAAAAACGTCAGTTTTGGATTCAGTTTTAGGATATTTCTTTACTTACATTTTGGATGTGTTTGCCATATAAATATGAATTCTGAACTACTCCAGATGATGCATGTGGCACAATTGTGTGCTGTCATACTGCATTTTTGAACGATGATTGTGACATGAAGTGGATTAAAGTCCGGTTGAGTCGTCACAGATCTTGCACTGATCATATTTTCTAACTTAGTATTGTTTTCCATTTGATATCCTGCATTTCCATCGTAAGTGGCCGTCAATGGCAAAATTGATTCTTTCTTCACTATTTCTATGAAATGACCTGCTTTACTACAGCACACACATGAAGTTTCATGACTATTTTCTAGTGTTGTTCCGATACCGATACTGGTATCGGCAGAGGTGACTACTCACAAGTAACATGCCAATACCATTAATTCCAACGCTAATATAGGATTTTGGATGCAGCATCTTGTGTCACTGGTATGTGACATGTTCACTGCATGCCGATCTAAGATATCCTATTGGCCCTTGAATGTTCTGAACCAATGGCAGGACAGCTTTTTCATGTTGAGGAAAAAAACCCTTAAGTATCGGTATGGTATCGGCCGATACGGCAAAGCTGGGTATCGGTCGATACGGCAAAGCTGGGTATCGGTATCGGTATCGGTATCGCGGGCCAAAACGGTATCGGAACAACACTACTATTTTCCCAGCAGTGTAAAATATTTGAGCAGTTTACGACTTTGACTTTGCGAACACACTTGGGTGCGACTGTGGTGGAATGTAATCACTTGCTTTTTTTTTTTTTTTTTTTTTTAGCCTCAGTGGCAAACAGGTAGACAGACAGCTATGCCCTTCCTTCTTTTCCCCTAATCTGATCTTGGCAGTAATGGTTTTAAACCGGTTTGAGCCAATACCAGCACGAGCTTACCCAAATGTGCGCGCGCGTGTGAACTCACTTTCCGTGGTGCGAGGACAGCTCGCTCAAAATGTTCAGCTGCCTCTCCAGCGCGATCATCCTGAGCCCGATGTAGCCTGACGCCAACAGCAGCAGCACCAACCTGAAAGCAGAAATTTGGATAACTTTTCGTGTATCCGTCAAGTCAAGCTGAACTGTCAAGTCGACACTTGTTGCTAAAAGTAGCTACAGTGGCTGAAGGCTCAACAATGGGCAACTTACAATAACAAGTAGATGTAGAAGACCGTGCTAAAATTCCCTCTTTGTCTGAGGAAGAAATACGATGTGACGTCCTCCGATATTTTCCAAAGCTGCGATGACACTGATTGAGACAAATGAATTTTGCACTGCATGAATGTTTCCTCCTTGCCTGCATGTTGGCTGATTGAAAAGAACTTAAAGGCCTTACACACGCCGCCGTCTGCCTCTTCTGTTGTAAATATGCTTTGAGGGGGACCTGCCAAGGCACAAATAAGAATGATCAGGATGATTTTGTAACATTGAGAGATGTTAAATGCATTATACACTATTATGATACAGTATATTGGCGTTACAATATCAGCTTGCTCTTTATGTAGATTTGACAACATTCTGGAAAGTGTTAAAACAGGATTTAGTAAACATGTTCAATTCAATAATGTGATCTGTTCCCTGGGATGCAAAGTCACAGATATAGATCGCGTAGTCACTACTACACAACACTGTAGTGTATGCGAAAAACATACATGGAGGGGGGGAAAAAATCCCATTGCCAAGAAAATGGGTCATTCAATAAAAAAAAAGCTAATAGCTAATCACAACACTAAAAAAATAACTAAAAAAAATGTATTCAATGAAAATGTATTGAACATAAAATGTTTTTTAAAGGGATACTTGACTCGTTGAACCATTTTCAGCAGTGAAAAGTTAATATTTTGTCTATGATTAATGTAGTAACTTCATTATATTTCATGCAGAATTAATACCTTGAAGAAGTAATTTTTGTACTTGTTGTCGGCTGAAGATGACATCACATGCGCTGAGGAAGTAGGTAATGACCAATCATGGCTCAGTTTGCTGACCAACCCCAGAAAACAGGTGAACCATGATTGGTCGTTACCTACTTCCTCAGCACATGTGATGTCATCATCAGTCGGCAGCAAGTGGAAAATAAATAAATAATTAGAGGTATTAATTGTACATGAAAAATAATGAATTTATCAAATTAATTCTGGACAAAATATTAACTTTTCATTGCTGAAAATGGTTCAAAGAGTCAAGTATCACTTTCAGATATTAAATGAAAATGGACTGTACTCGAACTGTCCTGAACAAATGTACAGTAAAGATAAATAAATAAATACAAATAAATAAATAAATAAATAAATAAATAAATAAATAAATGCCACTGTAACCATTATGCACGATTTGAACGTTAAGCGATTCTTTCACATACCACTAGAGGGAGCCTATATCCCAATAGTCACACATTTTGGTGCCAAGAACGTTCCAATGTTTTAGGAGGTGTCGCCGAATCTGACTGGCTTTAGTTTTTAAGTTGTTTTTTTTTTTTTTTTTTTTTTTTAGTGCTAAAAATACTCAAATTTTGACATTGGTATTCTTTTTATGCTACTTGTTTCATGTGAAAATCAAGCAAAAATTTGGAAAATTAGGCAATCTTATCAGTACTTTTAGTAACGATCCAAGTACATTTCGTAAACTGTCAAAACTATAATCTCAACTCACTTTTATTATTAAAAAAAAAAAAAGACAACCATTACTGCATACAAAGTGCAGTAAAAAAAAAATTGCCATGCAAAAACAAAGACAGTAAAAACAATAAATTAAGAGATCCTATTGCTCTGAGTCCTGCCCCATTGTCATATGGCGTCCCACAGGGTTCAATATTGGGGCCCCTGCTGTTTTAAAATTTCTTTGCTGCCCCTGGGTTCCATCATAAGAAAGCTTGCTATTTCTGAACAGGACCACATTTGGAAGAACGTCTCGAGTTGATAGAACCATCTTCAATAAAGTAGCGAACATTTCCTGTCTTACCTTGACTGTCTAATTGCGGGATGTCTTCATCCAGATAAGAAGCGCTCCTTCCGTGATCCACACTGTCATCGTTGCTGGAATGACTGGAGACCTGTGGTTTGGACATGTGGACAAGTAGACCATTGATTACCGTAGAGCCACTAACGTCATACATATTATTACTAGTTCCATTATTTTCTATGGGGAAAATGTCACCTGGGATTGTAATTTGTAATCGTGACTCTCCTCTTGTTGAAACTCATAAGATGACATCATATTGCAACATGAAACTCACCATATTGGAGTCGGCTTCATTCTCTGCAGAGGAGCCGTAAGGGCTGCTTTTGGCACTGTCTCCCTGTGTTGTCACCAAAACAGCATTACAAAAAAAAAAGGAAATAATAATAACAATATCCTATATTTATGGTATGACGCTATAATGTACAGCACTCACTTGTGTATGTAAGCAGACATTCTGGAGCTGATTGAAGCACAACTCACGGTTCCTCAAATACATAAAAAGGTACTGAGGGAAGAAACAAAGTATGAGATGACTGATCAACAATGAGGAAATTAATTGGATTTATTCCTGTTTGCACAACGGCAGTTTTTGTTTTTCACTAAATTACTTCCTTGAAGACGCATCAATGCTGCTTTAATGAACTGAGAGCTTTCAAGTGTACGACTTTTATGAGCGTGCGTTTCAAATGTGCAGTTAAGTGAACAAAATATGAACTTTGTTTATCGCCACTAATTACATGTTGTGCATTTTAAACAACTACATAGCCTCCGTCCACTAGATAATTGTTAACATAGTACGGACTAACGGGCTAAGCTACAGCTATTAACACACAGACAAATAATACAACAGTCACTTACATATAGTCTTTATATCCTTTGCAGAAAAACAACTAATAACTAATAATACTGCCGTACTAAAAAGTCTACCTTAACCAGCGTTTAACTCCTAAAATGGGATGGAAAATCATTTTCTGACCTTCTCGTTATCAGTAGTTTGTATCGACAGCATGGACAAATTCTGTTTCTTCACTTCCTGGATGTTAGATTTGTGGATCGCCACCTGAAACATCCACAAGCCTGCTCAGGATCACTGCATGATCGGGTAAATTGATTACGACGCTTACCTTGGTCTCTTTGAGCAGCACGGACGAGAAAAAGCACGCGTGATTTTCCGAAATGTAAAGTCTTCCGTGATAAATCACTTCCTTTTGCAGAGCGCAAGTGAAGGCTGTGGAAAAACAAATTTTGCATTGTATTAAAAATGTTTAAACAGGTGGTATGCATAGCTACAACCTTCAGTGTAATATGAATATTGTATAGCATGTGCTAAGCTTTACTACCACTGAGAGGCTGCGACATTTTGAAAATCACTGCAATACAAAAAAATGGGTGGGGGGGAAACGACTCACTGTGTGTCAGGTTCTCTCCTTCAGTAATTTCTTGAAAGAGTTTGTGGAAGTTTTTGTTGTGTTTATGGAAACTCTGAAAAAAAAATACATTTGCATTATGTACACTCACTCGCCACATTAGGCTTCATGTTCAGTTTTGATTGATTGTCAGAGAGGTATTCATTTATAATATGTTTTGTTTTTGGGGTTGTAATTGTAATTGTGGTTGATGTTGAATGTAAGAAATAAAAAAAAAAGTAATATATATATATATATATATATATATATATATTAGGGGTGTTTAAAAATCGATTCGGCAATATATCGCGATACTACATTGCGCAATTCTCGAATCGATTCAATAGGCGGCTGATCGATTTTTAAACTTCCATTCTTAATGGAAAAATATTCAACAAAACGTCTTACTTCGGGTTAGGGTTCACACCTTAGCATGAAAGAATGTTATATGAACGGAACATTAAGCCTTAATATTTTATTTCAATGCTGTTCAAACATGAAACAGATTACAACCTCTATAAGACTGAAATTTCAGATAAATAAATAATACATTTTCATACAAATCTTACACTCTACAAGTTTACTGATTAGTATTTTCTAAATTTGAATGAAAACAAATCGACTTATAAATTCGTATCGGTAATCGTGATACGAATCGAATTGTGACACGAATCGAATCGTCAGGTACTAGGCAATTCACACCCCTAATATATGTATATATATATATATATATATATATATATATATATATATATATATATATATATATATATATATATATATATACACAGTTTATACTCACATACGGAAATGTTCATGAGACATTTTTGACTGGGGAGTACGTTCAAACATATTTGCGAGTACGTTTCGGCATATTTAAATACGTTCAAACGTACTTGCAAATACCTTCAAATATATTCGCAAATATGTTTGAACGTACTGGTAGACTAAATGCTACTGTTATGATCCATATTTGTTTAGTGTGGTATTTAGTCTTGCTTCATGTTAGTTCTTGTTTTCTTGTGGTTCGTGTCTTTCTCGTTATGGTTTTGTGTCCACCTGTTTGTCAGTCCCTGTGTCTACCAATCAGCCATCTGTGTTGTGTCCAGGTGGTGCTAATTGTCTCGTTGCTTTGTTTGCTTTATTTAGTTCCTGGTTTTTGTTCAGTTCTTGTTGGCTCATTTTGTTAGTTTCTGTTCCTCGTCCTGGTAATCCTGTTTATGTAAGACTAGTCTAGGTGTTTGTTTCTTTAAATTTGTTTTGGTTTTGACAAAATGTTGATAGTTTCAAGAGCCTAGTTTTCTTATGTTTTGTTCATGAAACATTTTGTGAGCACACCTGTCTTCCCGGACTGCTTGCTGCATTTTGGTCCTCAACACCTCAACCTTGAGAGCTACAAGCATAGAATATTTTCCCATAATTCCATGGGGAATTACTTGCAAGTGGGGGGGAACTTTTTTTTTTTAAGCATTCGGGCCACGTGTATGTTCGAAAATTAATTTAAAAAAAAAAAGATATTTCTTCAAAACTTTTATGATTTATGCATGCAGTGCATGATTTAGGTTTGTCAATTTGTTCCCATACTGCAACAGGATATTGACTCACGCATGGAATTATGGGAAAATATGCGATGTTTGTGGCATTTAGCCTACAAGTATGTTGAAAGTAGGGATGCACGATAATGCTATTTTCAACTGATACCAATAATTTAGAAGCACTAATGTCGATAACCAATAATTAAGCCGATAATTGTTTGCAAAATTAACTTGAATACAAATATGCTTTTGAGTCCTATTATAAGTCTAACAAATACATTGAAACATTGTATAGACTTTGCACAATCTTTCAATGTATGTAAGCTGAATTTTATTGATAAGAGCCACAAACACAACCGATGGGCCAACGTGTCATGTCTATAATTATTGCTGGATTTCTTTATTATCTGGTGTATCTGTATGAAATCAAATTCTCGATAATTATCGGCAGATTACTCTATTATCTGGTTTGATAATGAATGAAAAATAATATATTTGAGCACACGCCCTTTTGAAAAAAATAAATAAATAAAATAATGGATGAGTGTAATGCTGGCGCAGAAGGAACCAGTCAGCCATCTTTACTTTGACCTCATCTACGAATGACTCGACCCATCTGTCTGGTTTGCAAATCAAATGTGCAGGTGTGCCAAAATGAAGAGTCTATAATCAGGATATTGAATAACGCATGTTGGCAAAGTTGCCATAATAAGACTGAAAGAAACAGGAATTACATTTTTGCTGATGAGCCCATCTGGCCGATCAATGCTCTCCTCCGTGGGAGTCTTCTCTCTGAGGACACAAGACGCAGATAAGGAAACAAAATTTACACATGGCGTGACATGAGACATGCCAGCTTCCTTGTGAATGCACGTGGAGTCTACCTGGCGGCTGCAGTGCCGTTGGAGTTTGGATTTATTTCCTGGATATCCAGTTCAGAATCCTCTAGGTTTGTTTTGTATTTCTTAAGTTTATGGATGGAGGCTCTGCGGCAGCTGATGAGTCCTGTTGGATCCTGGGAGCTAAGCAGACATGAGAAAGGGAAGATTGTTACTGTAAATCATGACTTATAAAAAGGGAAAATTGGACAAAACAGTCATTGTGAAACTCTGAGACTTAATTATAAGTGGCTAAATATTTGCATGCATACCAGATTAAATATTAATTTGGGTCAATATTTTGATCCAACCAGGGGTTAAAAACTATCCATACTGATAAATCAAAGATGGTGCACAGTTCAATGTGGTCACCCAGTACTGACTGATACAAATCGTGGCCCCGTTTGCCCATTAAGTTGCCCAACCCTGATATAGAATCTGATTGGCAGATTGTGAAATCTTTTTTTGTTATAAGTTTCACTTTCAGCAAGTTGTTCATGTTCAGCTATAGCAGCCGTCCTAAGAAACGTTTAATATCAAGACCCAACATCATGACCAACATTACAGTAGCATACTGTAGTTGGCCCAACCACAAATTTAAGAAAGATCGTTTTATTCTAAAATGTATATTTATTATTATTGTAAAACACTAGGGCGGCACGGTAGTCGAGTGGTTAGCACGTCCGCTTCCCAGTTCTGAGGTCTCCGGTTCGAGTCCAGGCTCGGACCTTCCTGGGTGGAGTTTGCATGTTCTCCCCGTGCCCGCGTGGGTCTTCTCCGGGTACTCCGGTCTCCTCCCACATTCCAAAGACATGCATGGCAGGTTAATCGGGCGCTCCGAATTGTCCCTAGGTGTGCGTGTGAGTGTGGATGGTTGTTCGTCTCTGTGTGCCCTGCGATTGGTTGGCAACCAGTCCAGGGTGTCCCCCGCCTACTGCCCAGAGCCAGCTGAGATAGGCGCCAGCAGCCCCCGCGACCCTTGTGAGGAATAAGCGGTCAAGAAAATGGATGGATGGATGGATGTAAAACACTAACGTGGTTTGAATATTTACGCTGCATTTAAATACCGGAAGTTAAAAATACGTACTGAAATAATGTTTCAATTAAAAACGTGTTGTTCATACATTCAATAAAAAAATTGCACCAAATAAAAGTTTATAATGAAGCATAAATGCAAATGTGTTACATTAAAAAGTTAACAACTGAAGTGTACTTGCTGCAGTGATTATTTCGCGTTTAGAGTGTAACTTCCTTATGTAACATACTTACACAGAGCTGTCCAGTGAGAATTTCCTGTTCTTCAGACTCATCGTGGAAACAGAAGACAAACGCACACACAAATACACTCACACGCACATAATCCCAAATGAGTCCAAATGGTCCAAAGTGTACAAACACAAGGCACTTGCCGTGGCTTCATTCCTGCAAGTAAAGCGAAAGGCAGGAAAGTGTGAGAAATAAATCAAGGTGAGAGGACAACCCACAACAAGCCAGACCGGCCAATCAGCTATGTGGGAGACCGCAACTTTGTCAGAAGTCAGCCAATTATAACGAATGCAGGCGTGGTTTTGGTCTGCCTCCCTTAGCAACGGTTGCTAATGGTTACCACACAAGGAGCTACGCTCAAGTCACGCGATGGTAACCAGCTAAGCCGGCACTGATAGACATCAAGTCATCGTTATTTCATATCTCCTTGCTATCACTTTGCTTATTCAAAAATGAGATGACTTTATTGCTTCATTACTTAAATGTGTAAGTAATAAATCAAATCAGTCCTATCAATATTTGACATTTTAAATGTTCCATAATCATAGATCTTTATCGGTGCAAGTTTACAAGCTGGGATTTATGTACTACATGGAAGGAAAATACAAATCAAACTCAAATGGTACAAAATATAAAAGATATCGCTGTATAAACGCGTTTTTTTTTTTTAACAGCAAAAAAATGTTCTGTTACAATACAAAAATGTTCACCCTTTTTTAAACACAATTTTGATGGTTAAAATATAAGTGTCAAATTTTATGCTATCTGGTATTATTTTTAAAAACTATCACTGATTTCAATCATATTTATTCTTGCTCCACTGGCAACAAATTGTTGCCAAATTGTTGCCAAAGTGCATAACTATAATTTTGTACTCACAATAAAAAAAAAATATCAAAGGTATTATTGCAACTTTTTCTACTTAGTGTTTTTGCTAGTAGACACAAAGATTTGGTTGAATAAAAAAATTGTTTCCACTAGATAAACTAAATAAAACACACTGTATTTTTTAAAAATATGAATGTTACACAAACAAACAAACAAACAAACAAACAAAGGGTTTATATTCTATTATGTTCTGTTCTATTCTGTACACAATGTTGTAACATCATCATTTGCTTGGTTGTGGATTGTTAGAGTTGTCCATTGTAAAATATTTGCCCTGGTTGAAAAAGAAGAAGAAAAAAAAAACGATTGAGGAAAAAATGACTTAATGGACATGAGAAGCTACACTTGTGGCAGTGGAAGCATATGACTTGCCAATTGGCAAAGAAAGTCATCAGTAATAACACTGAGAAGGTTTTATAGGTAAAGAAAACAATGACATTTTCCTACCGGAAGTGGTAGGTACGTGGGAGGTGGGGGAGGGGTGGGATCAGACTCATGGCTGATTGGAAGAGAAAGAAATCCACTCGCTGACAATTTGTGATTTGGTTTTTATTTTTAGTTTTTAGTTTTTTTTTCTCTCTTTCATTTGCTGTTTTTTTTTTAATTTTTTTTTAATTTTTAGGTTTTATTTGTGTTTATGTTGTTATTTTTGCACTTCAGGGCCACCGTAGGTTCCACTAGCGGGTACATGCTGCCACCTGCTTACTCTTACTTAAATCATTATTTAGGCCTATTTTTGTAACTGTTACTTTAGTCATATTCTTCTAAAAGTAAGTCGACCTTTGTTTACTTTATCATAATCATTGGAATTTAGATGTTTTTTCCCCCCCCTACATCCGGCATTAAATGATTTGAACTTTCCTCGACTAGTACGATGTGTGTGCTGATCCTTGTCTTGAGAGCGGCCCGTCATTGCTGCTCACAGGACTGGAATGTTTTTATTTTCAGCCCAATGGTTTTATTAGTGGAATGTACGCGTGCCGTTCAATCTTGATAATAGTTCTTTCTCAGCACGTTTGGAGTCAAAGTGAAAATAAAAAAAGCTTGCTTGACCTTTTGCCTTTTTCCCTTTAAGTAATTCCAAATGTCAGTTAATCCGACACCTTCTACGGATCAGTGCAAGTATTTCTTGGTTTCACCAAAGTGGATGTCATGTCGTTGGTATTTTGTAATTATCATCACGGTGACACAATCGCTTCTCGACAATTCGAATCGTTTAAAAATCACCTGCCTACTGTTTGAAAACAAAAATCAAAAACAAAGCAGGAATTATTGTGAACCTTGGGATAACATTATTGAGTTGTAATGAGAGGATTATTAATGTTAGTTGTATATATATATATGAGGGTGTCATATTGGCGAAAGCAGCCTACTTCCTGTTTATGGAGGATGGTGCCATTATAATTTTGGGGCATGGGAAATTCCATTGGTACTATTGTCACTCGAATATTAAAAACCTCCACAACATTTTCTGTTTCCTTGATCTAAAATTACCTTTCGTGTTGGCTTCAGTAAAAAAAAAAAAAAAAAAAAAAAAAAAAAAAAAAAAAAAAAAAGTGGAAGTATTTTACTCTTGTCAAGTGGTGTCACATGTTCTAATGTGCTTATTGCAGTGGCTGTTCAATACCGAGAGATCTAGCTAAGAAAATAAAGTCACCAAAATATCAGAAACAGTTCTGAGTTTAATGTAATGTTCTTATGTTCTAAAACAATTAACACATTACATAATCAAAACCTGGCTTAGCATGCCAATGAAAAGTAAGCACTTCACTTACCAAGTATAGTTAATTTGTAATCAACTTTTACATTCAATAAATTTGCATTCAATCCTAAAGAATTACTGTATTTGTTTTTCAAACATTTAGCAACAAAGTCAACTTCTATGTGCATTACATTTAAATAAGTCACCAAGTAAAATTGTATTCATTATCTTGTATTTAAACACTGTCCAACTGTGTATAATGTTAACAAGGCTTAAAGTACAGTAATATGCTTTTCATAATAATAATAATGATAATAATAATAATAATAATAATAATAATAATAATAATAATAATAATAATAATAATAATAATAATAATGTATAGCTAAAGGATCATCTGTGGTCAAAATTAATAGTGTGATTAATCTGACTTAATACATGATTAATGCGATAGTTTTTTGCGATTAATTAGTCAGTTAACTTTGACCGCACTAATATATAATAAAACCATGTGAATATAAAGGTTAAACTAAATATATTATGTTCATTTATTGATATACTGTAGACCTAATTATTAATCTATCAGTACACTTAAAAAAACAATTATTTTGTTTTACAGGAAAAAAAAAACAAAAAAAAAAAAAAAAAACTAAAATGTAAATGCAGGTTTTGTTTATTGTACATTAAAACCCGGTAAAATGTAGACGCAGTGACTGTTCATACTACATTAAATACCAGTAAAATGTTCTAGTTGTTCTGTAAAGTTGTTTACATTTGCACTGCATTTTTACAGCATTTCTCTGGCAACCACAGATGCCTGTTATTTATTTATTTATTTATTTATTTATTTATTTATTTATTTATTTATTTATTTATTTATTTTACAGTTTATAGATAATCATAGATTGCATTTGTTCTCAAATTGGATCTTGCAGGTGTAACTAATGGAGAGTTGTGGATATTTTTTTTTTTTATGTATTCATTTAATATAAATATTACGGATGGGTGAGTACCGATCCGAAGTGTCAAGGTATCGCAAGAGTACCGAGACGAATCACTGGCGACCTCTTGTGGCCGTTCTTCTGTCCGAACGTTTTCAGATGCCCATTTGGATGACATTTCTGAAAATACATTTATGTTTATGAGGTTAATGATTAAAAACTGCATTACTAGTCTGTCGCTTCCAAAATGTAAACATTTATTTGCTAACTCATTTTTTGTGTTCTGATGACTTTTTCACCATTACGGCATTTCAGAAGTGGCTCGGAGAATAACTGAATGAATTGTTGCGGGTGGTGGAGATTGGCTTGTGTGTGACGGAGGAGAGAGAGAGAGACGCGAGGGAGGAGTGCGCATGCGCGAGTGGGAGCGGAAGAGTTCGAGAGTGTACGGGCGAGAGGGAAGCGTGGTTAGAGGGAGAAATGACAAAAAGTGTGTGTAAACTGAGAATAAAAAGACAACTACAGTGCGACCCTCTGTCTCCCGGTGCCTCCTTAAGCGACGTGTGACGGGAGTTACCCCCGGAGGCGACTCCGGCCCAGGAGGAAAATCCTCCCCTGTGCCTCCTGACCACGGTCGGGAGACTGAGCAGGAAAAGGTGTAACAGAATGAATGAATGACACATTTACCGTCTTCATCAATTTAGTCCTGTTAATACAATCACATTAACATATGGCCTACTTTTCTTTGTACTTGTATGCCTACTTATTTATATGATTTGTAATACACGTTGTAATGTAAATGGTATTTTTCTATGGGTCATGGTTGTATTTTAGCCTCAATACTTTCCTATGTTTTCTTATTTTTAATGGGCAAAAAAAGTTTTTGTTGTTGTTGTTGTTTTTTTTTTTTAATCAATACTTTATTGACTATTGGCTTAATACTTACACTGTGATAACAATTTTCCACTGTCTTGCCCAGCCAAATTTTCCAGCTTGATCGTGTCATTTTTAACAGTTAACAGTTGCACCTCCATTATTTTGTAGTACAATTTATTTTGACCTAAGACTAAAATTATGAAGCATGACAACCGGTTTACGGTAAATTAGACAAAAGGAATGTACAACAAAACCTTTGAGGGCTCACTACAAAAGAAGCCAGGCAGCGTCTTTGTCTCCATCTAGTGGACAACAACACAAACGAGGGGAGGGAAAAAAAAAATCCAATTCCATTGTGCTGTATATCCAATCATCTGCTTTTAATACAAAGTCAAGATATTATATCTACATCTATGTTGGAAAGGAAAGAACAGGTACAGAAGTGAAGGAGGATGGCCCTCAACACACCATGTCATCATTACGCCTCGTGTGTGCATCCTCACTAGTTCTCTTGACACAACAATTGGTTAGAAAGCGAAGGAATTACATATTTCCATATATGTCACGCACTGTCAAGACTTCTAGACCTCACATCGACTTCATATCGGAATAATTTTTAAAATGAAGGGCGAGTAAAGTGTGCAGCTGAGCCATCTGTCCAAAATACACCTGCTACCGTGTGCTTGAGCAAACTACGTCTGAGCGTCTCCTCTGATGCCCCCTGACCTATGATTACCCACGTTGTTGCTATGGTGATCAAACAGGAGGGGGGGGGGGGGGGGGGGGGGGCATCGAAAGGTCATCGCTGTAAACTTAAACTAGGTCTTCCTCTAAAATACATTTCTAGCTAACAGTTGGACATCAGTGATCAGTATCAAAGAGCACCCTACACAGAGGGCATACTTTGTCATAGAGCAAAGAAGTAAAAAAAAAAAAAAAAAAAAGCATAAAACATCACCAAAATAAAAAGTAAACAAAAAAAAAATCACATATATTGGTTATATTTACTAGCTAGATACTCCAAATTGATGAATAAAAACAAAGTGTAACAAAATAGATTCATAAATATCTTTTAAAAAAAAAAGTCACATGAAATAAATATGACACAATAAGGCTTGTTTTTGCGACATAAAGAACTACATCACATCCAATCCCGCCGTTCTATCTTGTGCTCGGCCGCGTTGTCGGACCGTATGTACAAAAATTGGGTTCAATCTCATCAATTTGCTGCAGTGACAACACTGCGCTGCTCAGCCACCACGCGGGATCGCTTCATCATGATTATCCGACAAATTGAATCCCGGCGCCAAGGGGAAACATCGGTTGGTTCGGGATGTTCTGTACATGGAATTTTAGTACAGTGGTGCCTTGATATTCGGTTTGAATTTGTAGAGTGAAAACTCAAAACACTGACATTGGAAATGTCATGAATCCATTCCAGGCTCCTCATAAAACAAAACAAAACAAAACATAAAATATGGAAGTAAAAAATTATACGGTTTGTGCTTCATGATTAATTCATTGTGACTCCTTTGGTGTGTGTGACTTGGCCACCGGGGGCAGTATAACATAGTCATGAAGAGACAAACTAAGAAGACTTTCACAACTACTGTAAATGACTCAAGTATAAATTGAATGTTTTTGGCTGAGGAAAAAAAAAAAAGCCTTGACATTTCAATTGCTTAAAGGGTTACAACACCGTGACGCTGATGCTATTCGTTAGCTTGTCTATGGCATTTTGCATTGTTTGTTAGCATTAAGCTAAACAGACTTACCTAAAGCAGAGCGATCGATTATTTGAAATATACGTGTCGATACTTTTTGTTTTAGGTTTAGTTTGAAAACAAATGTCAACTATTAAGTGGCAATAAATAGCTTTTTGAAAAACTCTTGATGAATTGTTTGTTTTCTTCTAAAAATACTTCTTGTAAAGTGAATTTTTGCTAAACAAACACATCATCACTCGGATCTCAAGGCACCACTGTACGAGATTTTTTTTTTTGCCATCCTCCGAGAGTGAATTAAAATGCGGTGCACTTCAAGTAGCTCGCTTGAGAGGGGGCTTTCATCCTCACTTTAAGATTATGTACGATAATAGCATCGAAGCATGTGAGCGAAGCAGCATGTTAAAACACAAATCAGCGTAAGGCAATGATAATGAAGAAACACACACAGACACAAAACATGAGACAAAATAGCAAAAGTCTTTGAAGAGCATCCCGGTGGAGCCGACAAAACGGGCCTGGCATGAGGAAGAGGAGCAGGACGACGACGAAGGAGCGATACAAGCAAACAGCGAGCAAGTGTCGTCGAAGGCGCCGGACGACGGCGGCGGACAGCCCCCGGTCCGGAATATTCAGAGTCTCTCTTGGGCCTGACATCACAATTCCTGTTTGAGGGCCACGCGTGATTGGCTCGTGTTGGCACTGTGCGTCGGGTATCGGGAAGGTCCCCGCTCGCTCGCTCTCTGTCGCGGTCGAGTCCCAAGTGAGGCAGAAGCGGACCACCTGCTTTCCTAACGAGCGGTTTGACACCTTAGAAAGAGACTCACGTACACATAGAAACGTTGACCTCTTGTAACCCATGAGTACACCAAACCAATAGATACAAAGTTGAGGATAAAAAGCCCATGAAGGGTGCAGCAAATATCCAGGCTCTTTGTGTGTGTTTCTTTTCGTACTTTTCATACACAGAGAGAATCATCAATTCCTGTTCTTGTATTTCACTGGTATTGGAGATAGCTGACCACGACACATATGTATTATTATACGTCCTTCACACTTGGAACACTGAGGTAAGTATATGGATTACACATGGAGAGTCTAGCGCGGCTCTTCAGCAGGAAGAGCGTGGTCGTTGTTAGACACAGAGTTGTTGTAGTTTTTGTTGTTGTTGTTGTCCTTGTTGGTGAGGATCTTTCCGCGAGGGCTTTTCTTCTTCTTTCCGTTGTGTCGGCGCTTATGTTGCATAGTGGTCAAAGCTACCCAAGTACTCCAGAGCAGCCTGGTAGCAGAACTGGTACTCATCCTGCAGGAAAGACAAGCATTTTCAATGAGAAGAATCATTTTTGTTGAGCTCTTTTTTTTTTTTTTTTTTTTTTAAGGTTTCATGAGATGATCGCTACACTAGTATGCACAGAAATAAAACGCACAAAAAAATACATGTAGTTTCTCTTTAACTCATTTGCTCCCAATAACGTGTAAATATGTTTTTTTTTAATGTTTAAAGTGTCCCAAAGACATATTTATACGTTTTTTTTTTAATGCTAGAGCATACAGAAGGCTTTGATGCAGCCTCTCAGCTGCAAAGAACGGTTGCAGAAATGGTAGTTATTACACAAACGGCCAGCAGGTGGCAGCAGAGCAGAGGAGATCAACCAGGGCCATGCAGAAAAAAAGCTCAATTACTTACAATTTTATATAGATTTGTGAAAACTGATGAAACTTAGCTCGCTTCTAATGCTAATTGCTGCAAAACGGAAACAGATAGAAACATATTTTTTTTCCTGATGAAAGAAGAGACTTTAATCTTTCTTTTGATCGGTTCCCTGCTTTTATAGCAATTGAACACAATATTCTGTGGGTCTTGCAAAATCAGCCAAAATTCAGTAAAACAGCCGGGAGCAAACGGGATTGCTTCTGTGAAAATGGCTGGGAGTGAATGAGTTAAAGGGGAAGTCTTCAACATTTCTTGACAATAATGTGTTGTACGTGACCTCATTTGTCTAAATATGACATTCTGATTAATATTACATTTGTGGAATATGACTTATGAAGGAAAATCTAGCCGCTTTTAATCCATCTCAGGGGGCGGCCATTTTCTCGGCTTTCAAGCTCACGGCTTAGGCAACAACCAATCACAGCTCACCTGTTTTCTGAATCTGAGCTGTGATTGGTTGTTACCTGAGACCTGAGCAACTGTGATGTCATTTTCACTCGACAGGAAGCGGCAAAATGGCCGCCTTCATATTGATAAAAACTGCTGGATTTTGCTGCTAATGCAATTTTAAAGGGATACTTGAGTCATTGAGCCGTTTTCAACAGTAAAAAGTTAATATTTTGTCTATAATTAATGTGGTAACTTCATTAGTTTTCATGTACAATTAATACCTTTAAAAAGTATTTTTCTACTTTCTGTCTGTCGACTGATGATGACATCACTTGAGCTGAGTAAGTAGGTAGCGACCAATCATGGCTCAATTTACTGACCAAACCCAGGAAACAGGTGAGCCCCATGATTGGTCGTTACCTACTCCCCCAGCACAAGTGATGTCATCATCAGTCGTTAAGTGACGTGAGTCCTCCTTGCCTGTAACTGGCGCTAGCTTGCAGCAGTTTTCCACCAAAACTTCACCGGTTTGGAAATACTTCAAAATTGTGAATCTTAAACTAAAAGAGCATTTTTGTGTTTTATTTTGAGCGTTAAGACTATTGAAGAGTGACTGTGCTGTTTTTTTTTTTTTTTTTGAAAAATTAAAGGAAATATATTTTTTTGAAAATATCTTTGAGTGATTTTTTTTATTTGTCAAAATGTACTACTGGTATCGGCAGCTGGTATCGGTATCGGTGAGTACTAAGGGTCTGAGTATCGGTATCGGTCTAGTATATAGTATAGTATATATATATATTTTATATAGAAAGTGCTTTTTTTAAAAAACTTATTTATTTATTTATTTATTTTGTTATTTTTATTTGTATTTTTTTGCTTTTTCGTGCGACTACTTTTTTGTGGACATTTAAATGGCATGTAAAAATCTGAAACCGTTGAATACAGCCTTTGTATCATTCAAAAGAAGAAAAAAAAAAAGCATCCGCTTGAAGGCTGCTGTGAGAAGACGATGTGGATGTACCTACCTCAGTCTGCACCATGGCTGGTCTCTGCGTCCGCAGCATTTTGACAGTCTGGAAAATGTCCACTGCCCCCTCGTAGCGCATCCTCTCCAGCACAATGCTCAGAGTGATGAAGACCCCCGTCCGACCCACGCCAGCGCTGCGGCCAAAACAGCAATCGTTGAACCCGAGTGCCACCTGAACGAGACGGTCATGCGCCGCGACTTACCTGCAATGCACGCTGATCGGACCATCCTGGCCAAATTGCTCTTTCGTTTTGTGCACTTGGCCAATAAAGTCGATGAAGCCTTCGCCCGATTTGGGCACGCCTTGCTCGGGCCAGTCAGTGAACTGGAACTGACGGACTGTTCGTGATTGGCCGTCCTGAGGGGAAGATAGAAAGTCAGTCACGGGAAGTGGTGATAATCACAAAACACGATATGGTTTATTCAAGCAAAATTCCGAGTGAAAATGAGCAGTTGAGAAAACGGATGAAACTTTACAAATATACAAGTGGCTGTTTGCAAATATGTAGTTCTCTCTAAAAGCAGCAGGAGAATACAAATTTCCGTTCATTGGACCCACTCGAGTTCTGTTTCCTCTCTGTAGAAAGGTCGTGCACATTCAGAATGAGCAGGGAGAAAAAGCAATCTGTAGCATATGTGCAAGATTTAAGATCAAGATGTAAGCTGTCAGAACTCAAATCGTTGTTGAGTTATGAAACAGATTCACATTGGTAATAAATGTGGGTGAAAACCACCTGTTCCATATAATACAATTAGATTTAACAGATATAAATATGAATCATTTCTGCCTGGTTTTGGATTTGAATTTATTTATTTGAAAGGGACAATGAACATTAATCAATATTTTACAATGCAAATGTGTCCAAGTTAGCTAAATTAAGCTAATTTTCATTGGCAGTCCCTTGGGCAGATAAGAGTCATTAAAATCACAAATCAATTTCCAACAATATACAAAAATATTACACGATTGTACAGTTTTACATGTGCAGTTTAATTTCATACCATTTATTGTGACTGAATTTGTCCATTTAATAATAATAATAATAATAATAATAATAATAATAATAATTTGACGTCAAACAGATAAACCAGATAATAAAGAAATCCAGCAATAATTATAGACATGCCACGTTGGTCCATCTGTTGTGGTTGTGGCTCATATCAATAAAATTCAGCTTCATGGTGCTTTACATACATTGAAACATTGTGCAAAGTTTATACAATGTTTCAATGTATTTGTTAGACTTAAAGTAGGACTCGAAAGTATATTTGTATTCAAAATAATTTTGCAAACAATTATCGGCTTACTTATCGGTTATCGACATCGGTACTTCTAAATCATTGATTTATCGGTATCGGTTGAAAATAGCATTATCGTAAATCCCTAGTAAAAATCAGACCAAAACGAAAAAAACATATAATAAACTAAAAAATATATACAGTATAATGAATGGGAATTTTTTTTTTAATTAGTGAAGATTTCCATTATCGCGGGTAGTTTTTGGAATATAACACCCACGAAAAACGAGGAAACACTAATTATGTGGAGGACATTTTATTTTTTACTGGAGTCATGTTGTTATTCAAAAGTATCATACTTGAGTAATATTTTTGTCGAGTCAATAAAGGTTGGCCGACACATTACTAGATGACTCATTTATTAAGGCACAGCATCTATTTGAGGAAACAGTATGTGGTATTGTCGTTGCGTAGACTTTCCGGTGAGACACTGGCTGGCAATTTCCTTTTTGGCTTCTAATGATTACAGTTATCTGAGCCCAGATCAGCGGCTGTGGTGAACTTCCCACCGAAGCGTCTGCTATTGTCAGCCACTCTGAAGGCAATCACATCTTTTCTCCTCCGCTCAGCCTTTCCGACTCCCCTTTAATGGAGATCAATACAGCATCTGTCCATGTGGCGTCTGGGCAGGACGGGCTTAACCCGAGTTATCTACGACTGGCACACGGACGCACGCACAGTCACAAACGCACATGAGACGTCAGCTGTTTTACCGACAATGTGGCTGAGTGAATAATCTCAGGTGGCTTGCTGTGATACGCCTGTTGACATAGAAAACAGGACATGGCTTTGGGCCGCTGACTCCGTATGATGTTGACAGATTTGGAACACGGCGCGATGGTCAAGGTGCTGCTGTTTGGACATGCAAAGGGGAACTTGAAACATGCGAGACGCACCCTGGCATCTGTGACTTTGAACTCCCGCAGGATGTACTGGGGCATGTTGTACTCGGCCATGGGGTCCACCACAAAGTACTGGTACCTGGCGGAGCGTTCGGCGGGCCAGTACTGGTGACACTTCTCCTGAGGCAACAGACACGCAAACGCATCGGGGTTATTAGTGGCTTGTGGAGCATTGTGTAATTTTGCTTGTCACTCAAAAGTCACTGTAAAGTGAAACAAATAATCTTCTCTAAATTTGACAAACTAGACTGAAGAGTGTTAATCGCAACCCTGCCAAGTTATTAAGTAAAATGAGGCTTTAAAACCTACACAAACCTCTATGTTTGAGCCACAGAAATGTATACAGTAAACCTCCCCCTCCACCCTTCGTGCACGTTCCCGGTCCCGCTGTTTCTCTCATTATTTTTTGTACAGTAAATAATTCTATTTTGGTCTAATATCTGGTGTAACTCCACTGTTGCCCACTGGATGATGGCACACTTACTTAGTTTGGGACAGCGTCAATATTATTAAGGAAGAAAAACAAAACAGGAAGTATCTGTATTTTAGCACAGCCTAGTTTTTGTTGAAAATTGTTGAATGTCATCTGCTATAATCCTGCTTTTTAAATTGATAGAAAGTGACGGTAATAGGTTAACTTTATCATTTACATCAGTTTTTGATTATTGATGTATATTGTGAGATGACAAGTTTGTTAGTTTAAAAAAAAAATAATAATAAAAAAAAAATATATATGTATGTATTTAAATTAGAGCTGTCAAATGATATTTTTTAATCAGTTTAATCACATTTTACAATTTTGATTAATCATGATTAATCACGTAATTAAAAAACTTTTTTTTTGCTTGCCAAATTTGAAAAGCATCTGTTGTTCATTCTTTCAACATTTAATGTGATGAGAAAGTCCTTAAAATTTTTTTTGATCCACTGCACACACTAAACCCCTCTTTTTTTTTCAATCAGTTAATTACTTGCATAATTTAAAATGAAAAAAGCAAACAAACAAGTAGTTTGACATGAACAAATACCCTGAATGTCATGCGCAAATATTTATTAAATACTTTACTTTAATGCATGTAGTTATGTTTACTGGCTGCTCAAAGATACTTTTTGTGATTAATCAATGAGTTAACGCTTTAACTTTGACAGCATTAATGTAATTGTTTATGTATTATTATTGTTATTATTTAATTTACATGCTTTAAGTGCTATTAAAAAAACATTCTTACTACTTGTGGTGATGATCGGAAAAGTTTCCCCCACAATGGAGGCGGGGATACTCAACACTTGCTGAATGCAGAAAACTGAATTTCGAATTGCTACTGCCACCTGTGGCCGATAAATGACACTACACACTTTTTTTTTTAGAAAATATATTTTTTTTCTGTTTTTTTTTTCTTTTTTAGTATTTCGTCACAGACACAATGCGCACATGACGTCACATCCGCCGACAGCTGGCAGGAAATTCAAACCCCAATCCAATCCAAAAATATTAGAGAGAGGCTTGCAGGAATACCCCGTGTGCACAGCTAAGGTGTTAATCTACTAATTAAAACATGTTTCTGTTATAAATAGTCAAATAAAAAGGCTATTGTAAAGATATTTTTGGGTACATTGTTACATAGAGCTGGAATAAATTCTACCCGGTCATCACGGGGCTTTTCCATGCCATGAAAACGAGGCACTCGCTATAAAGCGACCACACCAGCACACTATTCAAAGGGAAGATTCAAGTTTTGGAGTATTGGCATAGCTAGCTCGACAACCAGATACCAGACAACAACTGACAGCAACAAAAGTGCTCAATCTTACATTTCAGTCTTCGCATGATTTCAGCAAAAATGTACCACGTTTTTAGAGGCAGAATTGCTGACACAGCTTTTGTATTGGATCCCATTAGATTGTGCAGGTGAAGCTAATGCATGTGTAAATACTAATGACCTCCCATTAGTGCTTGACATTTTTTTTTTCTGTAGTTATGATTATGTTTTAGGATCCTGGAAACCTTTACCCCGCTGAGCCCGTCTGTATTAAGTTGAAGCAAGTGGATTTACTTTCGAGTGTACAGTGTGTCCTTACCCGGCCCATCTCCCGCAGTTTAGTGAGCATGACCACAATAGTTGAGTTGTGCTCCCACAGCATCCTCCAGAAGTCCTCTGTGGTCTCTGCTAGTGGACCCTGGGTGGCGATGTAGCCTTTCTGCTGCCTACACACAAACAACAACACATTGTAAAATTAACTGCAGTGTCAATAAGTGTTGAAGAAATTTCCCTAAAATTCCACCAGAGAGAATACAAACGTTGGGCACAACATCAGGTAGAGACGTCATCCAAAAGCAGATGCAGGTGTACTTAATGTTGTGACCAGTGAGCGTCCATAATATGAGACATTTCATTTCTCAAAAAGTGGAACACTCAAAGTGTGTGTGTCCAAGCAGTCTGGATGCCTGAATCATCTTCACCCTCCATTTTTTTGACGTGGACAGTGTCGTGCAGCGAGCGGGCGGAGACGCCTACGCTGCGGTAACGGTAGAGCTGACGTGATGTGACAGGCGCAAGCACTGTGGTGAAAACCTTTCCGATCCATTCAGTCGTCAAGTCGTCGGCGGAGGACAAGCGGCCGGGTCCTGTTAATGTTTCTCTTCAAGTAAACATACCTGTAACCGTCGATGTAGCTGGCGTTTATGTAGTCGGAGCCTTCCAGGCCTCTGATTGGCTGGAGACACACGCGGGTGGTCTCGTAGGGCATGATGTTGACGAGCCGATTCTTGAATTTGTTGCAGGGGAGGTTGGCTGTGACAAAGCGGGACGTGTGGGCTTTGGTGTTGGCCAGTCGCTGCACGGAGATGAAATAGTTGAGTTGAAAACGAGAATGCAGAAGTGTGTAATCACAAGCTACATTTGTGCCATTGTTTTGACTAAAACAGGAAGTCAAGTCAAACATTTTCTTTTTAATATTATCCTCTATGTGGCCGCGCTTGTCTTTTGATTAATATTTTGCTTGTGAGATATAAATTAAGAAACATAATCCACCTGTTTTATCCATCCCAGGGGGTGGCCATTTTCTCACTTGCTGTCAACTGAATATGACATCACAGTTGCTCAGCTCAGGAAACAACCAATCACGGCTAAGCTTGTGAATATCATGTGACCAAACTCAGAAATCACGAGAGCCGTGAATGGTCATTACCTGAGGCCTGAGCAACAGTGTGGTTATTTTCCAGTGGACGGCAAGTAGCAAAATGGCTGACCCCTTAGATGAATTAAAAAAAAATGGTTGGATTGTTCTGCTTAATTCATATTCCATTAACACAAATAACCAGAATGCCATATTTAGAGTAGTAGGGTCTTGTAGAACATATTATAAAGACAATTTTTGACTTGACTCTCCTGTAAGGAAATTTTGACAAATTTTACTTGTCAGAGTAGTTTTAATGCAACATTCTTCCCTTATATAGTATTTTTCCCATGAAAACAAAACTACTTTTACTCAACTTAAATTGAGCTGCATTCTACTCGCAAGTCGCTATTGTTTTTTTTTCTTTTTAATCAACAGATGTATATTATTGCTTGAACGATCTAATTTTACAACCTTGTGCCAAATGACATTTTATCAAGTCATTATGACTAAAGGAGCCATTTGACTCCATTTCACCAATCAAACTGAGTCAGGCAGTCACGTGATCACACACCAGCCATACACAAAGAAGCAACATTTTCAGAGTAACTTTTAAGTGAAATATGTGAATAAGTGACAAGGTTATTTTAGTTAACTAAAACTAAAACTAAATAACTACAACTAAAATTCAAAAAAGCATTTTCGTGAACAAAATAAACTAAAAATTAAACTACTTTTAAAAAAAACGAAAACTAACTGAAATTATATTTACAAAACTAACTAAAACTAACTATAATTACAGTGAAAATTTCCTTAATTTTTGTCTTTGATAATTAAATTAATACGTGAGCCTTTGGGGTTGATTTTAAATGTGATTTCAGTATATTTATTTTGATATTGACCAGAATACGGAAGTTTGACAGTGTGTCACACAGAAGTGATGTCATCTTGCAGCAGCCAATAGAAAAGCACCTTCAGATGACATCACTCCTAGGTGACGATTTTGCATGTTTGACTTTTGGCTCTAATGGCTCGCCTTGCCTTTGTTTTCATTTAATTCAGCAAAAACGCAACGCTCAACATTCAAGATTGCTTTATTCAGCCATTTGTGTAGAAACACATCGGAAATTGTTGCTAACAAATGGAATGCTAGGTAAGAAGTGTGTTGCTTTTTTCATTTTACCATGGTATTTATTAAATCTCGTACACAAGTAATACATAACATTATGATTTACTATCTCGATTCTTTACAGATTGTCTACAAAAAAGAACAGCTATGTCATATGTCCATATCCTACATAAGGTTCAAACAGTTACCGGCGTCCAACAATCAGGCCGTTGGGATACAATAGCGGGAATTCTACCTAAAGCGATATTGTGCACATCTTTGTGAAATCCTACCTTAAACTCCAGCTCCATGCCAGTGACATGCTCGCCGCTCTCCACCTTGGCCAACTTCTGCATGTACGAGTAGAGACTCCTGGCCGCCACCTCCGTGTTCCCGCAGGCCACGGCCTCCAGCAGCGCCTCGTGGATGAAGCTGTACTGGTCCTCGGTTTGCACCATGTAGTTCCTCTGCGAGCGCATCAGAGTGACGTGACCGTAAATGTCGGCGGTGCGCTCGTGTCGGATGCGCTCCAGCATGGCGTCGATGACGATGAAGCAGCCGGTGCGGCCCACGCCGGCGCTGGAAGGGAAGATGAAGGTCAAGGGTGGAAACGGGACCTTTCTGTCGGGTTTGTGGGTTTACCTGCAGTGGGCGATGATGGGCCCGGCATCAGGAGGGTTGCAGGCCTTGACCCGACGCAGGAAGTTGAGGAATGGGGTCGGGTACTCGGGAACGCCGTGATCGGGCCAGGCGGTAAATTGGAACTGACGCACCTCTCGTCGTTCACTGCTGCCGCTCTGTTGTGAGACAGTGAGACAAAATGTTTAGATGTACACTAAAGATTGACATTTTTTTTTTCCAAGGCTTTGGGGCAAACAGATGTTCCAACCAATGACAATTTCATAGACGAAAAATCTTCGGCATAATTTTTGCCACGAAAAAGTTTTCTTCAGACGAAAATTAAACGGAAACTAAAATAGAAGCCATTCATTGAGATGAAAACGATGACTAAAATTGACTGACAATTTCGTCAATGACTAAAACGAAAATGAAAACAATACAGTGACAAAAATTCACACAATCCAATCAGAAGGAATGAAATGCCGATTGGAGAAAAGAACCTCTCAGAAACTGTTCAGTGTTCACTGCGCTGTATTTAATATAATTTAATGTAATTTTATTTAATTAATTAATTTTACTTATTTCATTGTGCAGCAGTAAGATTAATCTCAAGCAATTATGCACTTTTTTTTATTTAAATGAAAACTTATTTTATTCATTTTATTATTTATTTATTATTTATTTTATTATTTATTATTTTATTTTTTATATATTTTATATTTTTATAAAATTATTTTATTGTCACTTCAACAAGAGACACCATGGTATTAAATGTGTCTTTCGTGTTAACAACAGTTACAAATAGGTGCGTTTTAATTTTCTGTATAAAAGATTAATTGTATGTATGTAAGAAAAATATCGACTAAACTGTCAATTTAGTCGACTAAAATTGCTCTTTTTTCAGTCGGCTAAAATTGCTCTTTATTTTCATCGACTAAAATTGGATTACAACTAAAATACAACATGACTAAATTATGACTAAAACTTTAATTAATTTTAGTAAAAAGACTATCACTAAAACTAAATTAAAATTTCGTGTCAAAATTAACACTGGTTCCAACTACATAAAGAATGGCCAACTGGTGGAACCTTGATTAACACTGTTGACTGTTAATTAAAAATAAAATAAAATAAAATAAAATAACATAACATTATTTATTTATTTAGTTTTTTTAAACCCGAAAAATGTGAAAAATATGCGTGTTCCAGCACAATGGTGTTAAATTGGGGGGGGGGAAATGGAAAAAAAATAAATAAAAATATATATATATATAAAGTATAAATATGCATCAAATATAGTTTTAAATTGTAATATCAGCATTCACCACTAGATGGCAGACATGGCTTAATTGTGCTTACTTGTACTACAACATGGGGATAGGCCTATTATTTTTTTGTGAATTTGGAATGATATGCAGGACAAACATATTGTGGTACATCAATACTATTAAAATTTTTAGTGAGTTGATCTTTTTGTGGTGGAAAAAATGCCCAAAATGAGTTCTTCCACTTAAAGGGATCGTTCGGCTTTTTTAACATGAATCTCAATTTGATCCTAACTTCCCGTGTGTGCGATCAGCACTGACTTACCCCTGACAGCGTTCTGTGACACGCGTTCTGGTTCGGCGTTGGACGAGAGGAAAATAGTCCAGCAAGCTGGCTGGGGTCTCGGAAATAAAGCGTTTTTCTTCTAAAAATAATTTGTTTTCAAAAGTGTGATACATTTCCATCACAATACTCCTTTCCTGAAAAAAGTCAGACGCCGTTACCGCCAGCCACTACTTTTCTGTTTGTTCGTATCACTGCGCGGCGCCCTGTAGACAGCGAATTGACGCACTGCTGCCAGCTGATCCTTCCGCCTGAAGTTGTTTGCCTTTTCGGCGGAAGTATCAGCTAGCTGGCTGCAGTGCGTCGGTTAGCGTTCTACAGGGCGCCGCGCAGTGATACGAACGAACAGAAAAGTAGTGGCTGGCGGTAATGGCGTCTGACTTTATTCAGGAAAAAGTATTGTGGTGGAAATGTATCACGCTTTTGAAAACAAATAGTTTTTAGAAGAAAAACGCTTTATTTCCAAGACCCCAGCCAGCTTGCTGGACTATTTTCCTCTCGTCCAACGCCGAACCAGAACGCGTGTCACAGAACGCTGTCAGGGGTAAGTCAGTGCTGATCGCACACACGGGAGGTGAGGATCAAATTGAGATTCATGTTAAAAAAGCTGAACGATCCCTTTAATGTTGGTTTTCTGTTCAGAGGTTTTGTGCTGTCCTTGAATGGTAATTTTTATGGACCGGGGGAAAAAAAAAATCACACTGTGTGATTGATTATTTTACTGTTTGCTTCAAACCCTTTGTTGTTGGATTATGATATGATTAAGTGTATCTTTTATACAACATTAAGAAACAGATTTTAAAAAATGAAATATAACCTTGTGTTTTTGTCATACATTATGTTAGAAAGTGCTTAGTCTTACCACCAGTAGCACTGATGATTTTATACATTTCATAATAGCAAACAAAGACATTTGTGGAGGTGCACTTTCAGTACTCAAATTGTTCGCTTAAATGTGCGCACAAACCAAACTCAAGAAGGGCCAAGAGTTTTTCTTTAGAAAAATTAAAAATACTTAACTATAAAGGGTTATTCATTTGAATAAAAACTCAGATCTCTTTTGAGATGAAAGCTATAAATGATGTCTGTCTGTGCTTAGCTGGCATCTGTTAACAGTGGAGTTCATAAGTGGTTGACTTCCTACCTACATATTTGTTTCTATTTACAAACACGATTCGCCACATGACACTTCACAACACAAATGTTGACTTAAAAGCCACAGTTGGCCTAGTTTCTGTGTTTGCAAGTAGGCCACAGAGACACAGGCTAGTGTGACAGGCCGAGATACGCTCTTCATCCAACAGTGGTCAAATCTCATCACCCCGGAGAGGGACGCCGGCCTGCTTTGACTCGCCTTGAAGTCCAGGCTAATGGCCTCTCTCTCTCTCTGCTTTTTTTTTTCCCTATGCGCAAAGAAATGCCTAGAAAAGTTACAAAACAGGACATACATTGGGGGTGTATTTGTATTATTTTAATATGTGCATGCCCATCCTATGTGGCAATCTTTTGCAGCAAAACACACCATCACTAGTGCAACATATCCTACAAGTCTACCATGTTTGGTGATTGTGTTGCAGTCTCACTATATCTTTGTGATATTATGTTACTCGCCAATATACAGACATTCATGATGACTTCATTTGATTTTGTCTTTCGACTAATGCCTTTTTTATTAGTTTTGCACGGATATGACTGCATGCTAAACAATAAAGGGAAATTGCGCAAAGGTCATCAGGATGTAGGATGTCGATTTATTACCTTATGGAGAGAGAAGGTGCGGACGCAGAATGTGGCCAGTTCCATGGTGTCCAGCAGGGTTAATTGGATTGTTCCATATGTGTCTGTGCCCCGACTAGGCCAGTACTGGTCGCACTTTATCTACACAAGAATAAAAGGTATTGATTTGAATTGGAAAAATCCTTATCTATCTATCCATCCATCCATCCATCCATCTATCTATCGATCTATCTATAGCTAGCTATATCTATCTATCTATCTATCTAGCTATAGCTAGCTCTATCTATCTATCTATAGCTAGCTATATCCATCTATCTATCTATCTATCTATAGCTAGCTCTATCTATCTATCTATCTATCTATCTATCTATCTATCTATAGCTAGCTCTATCTATCTATAGCTAGCTCTTTATCTATCTATCTATAGCTAGCTCTCTATCTATCTATCTATAGCTAGCTCTCTATCTATCTATCTATAGCTAGCTCTCTATCTATCTATCTATCTATCTATCTATATCTATCTCTATCTATCTATAGCTAGCTCTATCTATCTATCTATCTATCTATAGCTAGCTCTCTATCTATCTATCTATCTATATCTATCTATCTATATATTTATAGCTAGCTCTATCTATCTATCTATATATCTATAGCTAGCTCTATCTATCTATATATCTCTAGCTAGCTCTATCTATCTATCTATATATCTCTAGCTAGCTCTATCTATCTATCTATCTATCTATCGCTAGCTCTATCTATCTATCTATCTATAGCTAGCTCTCTATCTATCTATCTATCTATATCTATCTATCTATATATTTATAGCTAGCTCTATCTATCTATCTATATATCTATAGCTAGCTCTATCTATCTATATATCTCTAGCTAGCTCTATCTATCTATCTATATATCTCTAGCTAGCTCTATCTATCTATCTATCTATCTATCTATCGCTAGCTCTATCTATCTATCTATCTATCTATCGCTAGCTCTATCTATCTATCTATCTATCTATCTATCTATCTATCGCTAGCTCTATCTATCTATCTATCTATCTATCGCTAGCTCTATCTATCTATCTATCTATCTATCGCTAGCTCTATCTATCTATCTATCTATCTATCTATCTATCTATCTATCTATCTATCTATCGCTAGCTCTATCTATCTATCTAACTATCTATCTATCTATAGCTCTATCTATCTATCTATAGCTCTATCTATCTATCTATCTATCTATCTATCTATCTATCTATCTATCTATCTATCTATCTATCAATCATTTTTCTATTAACTGTTCTGAGCATCATTTTTTGCTTGCAAGTATTTCTGCACTGCAAATAAAAGTTGCTCATATGGGACAGCAGGCCAACCCGTGATTTCTCCTCCAAGCGTGTCATCATGACCACAGAGGCAGCCCGCTGCTCCCACACCATTCTCCAGAAGTCACCAAACGTCTCAGCCAGCGGCCCCTGGGTGGCGATGTAGGCATTCTGCTTTCTGTAGCCGTCAATGTAATTGGCGTTGATGTAGTCGCTTCCCAGGACACCTGCAAACAAGACGCATTTGAGGAACATTGCTGTCTGCCAGTACGGTGTCTTATGGGGCATACTGTGTGTCAAGCTTGAAAAATCACGCTGTTAATAGCCTGTTGTGAGTCGTTTAAAGCGCAGAAAAAACTCTTAAATCGAAAATAATGAACACTATTTTTGTACAGTAGAGTACTATCAGTAATACAGTCTTGCTATCTTCATTGTCATTTCAAAACAATTAGTAGTTAGAATGAACAATAATCAAATCCAGAGACAATCGTGTCATAATTACAAGAGGAGATGAATTTGTAGTTTTTTGTTTCCTTTGTTCCATTGAGGGAAGCCATGATGAAAACGAGTTTGACATCTCTGTTGTAATGAGTTGGCATGGATGCGAATCAAACAAAAACTCTACACTCATGAATTCTACATCAAATCTCTCCTGTGCTGGTTGCATTTGAACACGCTTGCATTGTTTGTTTGTTTGGCTCCAGAGCCATGTTTGCAATTTCACTTTTCATCCATCAGCCTGTCTCTTCCGCATCGCAATCTCTTTAACATCCTCTGCGTACCTCTCCTTTGCCAGCTCGCGCTTACCTTCAATGGGTGCCAGGATGACTCTGGTGTGGTCGTACGCTATCACGTTAGCATAGCGGTTTTTGGGCTTGTTGACCTCCAGGTTGGAATGCTCCCAAGTGAATTGCTGCCCGGGATCAATGGACTGGGAAAAGGAAGCAAATTGCAGGTCGCAGCGTGTGTTAAACATAATTTGATGGTGGATTTGTTGATGTGGAATGATAGTGAGCTTCATAAAGTAGACATGCTCTCAAATGCACCGCTGAATAAATCATAAGCTAGCCGGGACATAGCGATACACATGTTAAATAGCCTTTGCTTTATGAAGAGAGGGCTTAAAAGGTTTAACACCTATGGACTGAAACACTCAGAGAGCACTTGTCTACAGTTTTACTAAGAGCAATAACTTGTCTACTTTTATACTACCTATTTGTGTTTTACTATCATAATGGTTGGTGTCTGTGTTTTCTTTGAGATGGCGTCCTATTGTCTGTGGTAACTACTTCATTAATTTAAACAGTGGACATTTAGTTGTATAATATACATTGAAGCCCGCCTATTCACTTTTTTTTTTTTTTGCGGGGCCTATCCTCAGCTAATTAATAAGTAAGTCGCCTCTATGCAAGTAATAAGTAGTCTTTACTTTCAAGTCGCAAGTTCATGTGGCAGGTTAAGTTATTACTTGGGTTTAGCAAAGTCAAGTCATACAATCTTACTTGATATTCTGTATTCTGTAAAGTATTCTGCACAATGGGAAAATATACAGTTTTTATTTACCCAAATATTTCAAAAAGGACATTTGAATGCTACACTATAATTTTAATGCTGTGATGCCACAATATTTTTGCTCATAGTTATCATACCGGCAGAATCTAACATGGGTCCATGCCGATTCCCCCCCCAAAAAAGTCTTCCTGTTGCTTTGTTGTCCTCTCAACTAACCACACAACTACAGTATCATGAAGCTTAGTTCATGTTTGACCAGTTTTTGGTTAGCTAAACTGTGACGTTAGCATTCCTGTCTTTGTGGCTTTTGTTATAACGGCTGAAGTTAGACGTCATAGTTGTTGTGGTTCTTATCTTTGGGTTGTCAACCTTGCATGTTGCCTTTCCCTCTTGCCAAAATTCATCCAAGTATAATCCGGTAACTCAACAGGAAATCAGACGCATGCTCCACCCCTCACTAAGATTTGAAATTGGCCCTCAAAGGGGGTGTTACCTGGAGGACCGTTGGGGTGTGAATGGGGAGTGGGTAGGGCCTGGTCTGGCTGTGATTGACAGCAGTAACTCGCTAAGAAGGCGTTTAATTAATAAGGAGGCGTGTACGAGACATAGGCGGTGGGTGGCGGGGGCGACGACTTCACTGTCCACAAGTGACGTAGTCAGCCAGTTCTCATGTAATGACAGGACAATGTATTTCTTTTTTTATTCTAATGCTAAAAATTGTGTTTAACCCAGTGTCTAACCTGAAGACGGCACCAAACACGTTTTTTACCCCAAATTCAAGCTTTCAACAAACATGCACAGGACATGTAGCATTAGTAGACACCAGATTATACAGTTTATCAGCAAAGAAAATATTGATTTCTTCTTGAGTTATCATTTAACTCCAAATTTAGTGGTCTCCCTACATATATAAATGAAGCACTATTCACCATTTAAATCAGCGGTGTTAAAAATACAGTCCGCAGGCCAGAACCGGCCCATCAGAGGGAACAATGATATGACAGGTTTAAACAGACTTTTTCAAAAACAAATGGCACACCACTTTAAAAATGCAAATTTTCCAATGTAAACATGCAAGACTTGCCAAGTCATGTAGTGCAAGTCAAAATCAAAATGAGTCTTTGACCTCATGTAAACCCCAAAACGTATAAATACGTTTTTTAATACTTAGTCCTTCACAATTTTTTTTAATTTTTGTTTTTATTTATTTATTTATTTATTTTTATGCTAGAACATACCGAAGGCTTTGATACAGCTACTGACATGAAGAGGTCGCTTAAAGCAATGGTAGTTATTACGAAAAACGGCCAGAAGGTGGCAGCAGAGTATAAGAAAACAGCTAGGGCCATGTTGCAACAAGCTCTTTTTGCCAGTGTTTTCAACAGGTTTGTGGATAATAAGGAAACTTGGCTATATTGTAATGAGAATTGCTGCAAAATGGAAATAGATACACATATACTTTTTTTTTATTGATGAAAGAAGAGACTCTAATCTTTATTTTGGTAGGTTCCATGTTTTTATATCAATAGAACAGAATATTCTGGGGACCTTGCAAAAGCAGTCCAAATCCAGTTTAAACAGGCGGGAGCGAAGGAGGTTGATTCAGTAAAAATGGCTGGGAGTGAATGATTTAATAAGTTTTAGTTAAACGAGTCATCACCAGTTTTATTGACTGTAATTTTGTTTTAACCCTCATCTGTAGATCTGTGAGATTTCCTTGAAATGTAAAGTGCCTTACAAATTAAATGTATTATTATTATATTAGATGCACTCATTGACATAAAACAAAACAAAACAAAAATCAAGTCTCACCTCGTATTCCTGGGAAAGCCGCAGATTGTCGTTAGCTTTCATCAACTCAATATGCTCAGCCAGCTCGCTGATGGGAATGGGAGGATGGCTCATCATTCCTGCATGACAGCAAGCGTGCGACACAGCAAACGGGTCAGAGGTCGCCCCGGCTTCGTCCGAATAACCCAAATTACCGCGGGTCGCCATCACTCATACGAAGATGCGAGGGTAATTGCGTAAGCATGGAACATCACATATCATTAAGGAAGACGCCGAGGCAGAAAATCAATGTTGAGCCGTGCGCGTGGACAGCGTGAGTCCTGTTTGTTTTGAAATTGTTTTTCTTTGATAAATTGCTTGGTGTGCCATCAGAGAAGCGGCGGAGCCGACAAAACAAACACAGACAGATCGCTAATTAGTCGAGTTTGAACATGCGCACACAAAAGGAAGCAACGTCCCCGAGTCCTGCGTCTTCACAGCTGGCGAACGAACACACAGCGCCAACATCAAATCCAGGTTTTCAAATTGGGATGCATTGGAATCTTGCTATCAAATGAGTGTTTTGCACGTCATGCAAATCAATTCATATGCTTGTGCCGCACCCACAGGTAATCGCAACATAATGTGCCTCTCATACCGTAAATGACCTCCGACATCATCAGCGGGTAACAAATTTCATCTATTCAGGGCCTCTCAGAGGCACAAATCTCAAAGGATGAAAAGAGGGCACTTCAAGGCTGCTGTCACACGAGAATAGAAAATTCTCATGATGGAAGAGAGGAGCTGAAGTGCTTTATTTTATAGTCTTCACTTTGCATAGAAAAAGGCTGAAAACCTTCATCTTCAGATCTTCTCCATGGAAACGCGTCACGTTTTCAACAAGGACCTTGTGCGCATCACTGGCTCATGAAAGGCTTATGCTTATTTGAGATGTTGCATGGAGGAAGTGACAGGGCTGCTGGTGCCACGCAGCACACAAGCAGTGTTGTTGGATGTCACAGCGAGAGAGAGAGGAAGCAACGTAGTTATTTCACAGTAGGGTCTTTCTTGGCAACATCAAGTTAATTCAAAAGTTAACATTTATAGACCGATGAGGTGGATTTCTCTCATTTTCATCTGTTCGGGGAAGCTGTCGCGCGCAACGGGTGGCTGTGGACATGCTTCTGTTTTTTTTTTCCCACACTGTGGTGGTGACTCAGTCATGATGCTGTGACTGTACGAGATGGACGGTGGCCAAGATGACCTCACGGGGACAGGCTCGTTTGCTTGCTTATCAAGGGTGGCTCGTACTCTCGTCTCACAGAAACAAGGTTCTGAAATCTCCACAGTTTAAAAATATAAAAATAAATCATAATAACCACCATTGTATTATATGACTGTCTATTGTGTTTTTCAAACTTCAACCTCCTCTTCACTAGGATTTGAATTTGATTGCATTGTGTTGAACGACTATGGTGCAGGTATGTTTAATGGGAGTCAGCACACATTTTCCACAATTTAAGGTGCCGCTAATTAACCTCAAATGAAGCTCAAATGTTCTAGTAGGCTTTTCCAGACATTTTTGTAGTCACATCTTGAGCCATAGTCATCAGAGATCTTCCATAGCAACAGTGGGAGCTCATTGCTCAAGGGTACACAAGAATTTCCAACGAGCACTGTTAAGACAGTCATCAGCAAGTAGAGAAATATGGCACAACCATGACTGATTGATGAAGAAACAAGAAGGAAACTGGCCTTCAACAATGAAGGACCCGCAGGAATTTACGGCAAGTACTGGCTGTTTAAGACTTGTAACAACAATCTCTCATCTTCTTCATACAGTACATTTGGGCTATGTGATAAGACAACCATAATCTTACAAAAATAACAAAACAAAAAACATCCAAGCATCGCTACACAGTAAATTCTGTGACTCTATTTAGAGTAAATTTGACTCTATTTAGAGTGGGACCAAATAAGTATACCCAGTCAGTTCTCAGTTTTAGAGTACGCTAATTTACATTTGGAAGAGAGTAAAATAAGGAATTGAAAAAAAAAAAAAAAAAGTCACTCTAGGGATGAAGATCAAACTCATGACCTTCAGCTTTGGAGACTGCCACACTACCCACCTGAGCTATGCACCTCCTTGCTGTTTGCTTAGCGACATGAGTGAAATACGAACACACAGCAGGAGCTGAGTGGCTCAGTGAGTAGATCGGCTGTCTCCCATGCTGAAGGTCCTGAGTTTGTTCAACAACCCTTGAGTGACTTTTGTTTATATTTTTTTTAATTATTTTTTTTTATTTTACTCTCTTCCAAGTGTGAATATTACTTTAAAATTTTAAAATTTGGTCCCATTCCAAGAGTCAAATTTACTCTACAGAATTTACTTTGTATTTATTTATTTATTTTTTTTGTATTTGAAAATTGGAAATATCCTTAACGTATGTGTGAAAATGTTATGGTCTGATAAAACTTTAGGAAAACAATTAGGATTTTGGAGCCAATCACTAATCTGTGAGTTTTAAAAACAAAACAATAATCGATTACTGATCCAATCAGAAGATGGACCAACCTATCCAAATTATCTAAACAAATTATTTAATTCCCCCCCCCCCCCCCCCCCCCCCCATTCATGGGGGATTGGCCCACGAATAGCCAAAATTAATGCTCATTGAAATGCATTGGGAAAAAAATAATTACAATTAAATCATAAAAATTCTCCCCCAAAAACAATAAACATCAATATGTGACACACTGATGGATTTGTACCCAAAAAGGGTGCACATAATTGTGCAACCAGGTCATATCTTTCCCCTCCACCCACACCCCCTACCTATACTTTTCCCTCCAATTCAGTTGTATCGGTTATGGGTCACATATTAGTGTTAGAAAAAGTTTTGAAATGATTTCTCTAGGTCTCATTTCAGTATATCAGAATTTTTTTTTATTAAATTGTTTGTTACAGCCACTGAGGACTGAATTGGTGGTAGGTGTGACTCGCTGGGAAGAAAATGTGTTTGGGTATATATTCCATACCTGGAGTCTGGAAATTAATTCGTCTCATCTCCACCGGGTCTGTCGGGTGATGGGCCATCATTTCGGCGTTACTCAGAAGACTTTTGGTTCCTGGCTCCGACTCCTTGCGCTTGCTGCTCCAGACAGCAATTACGAAAAGAGCAATTAGCACGCGCAAAATTCCAGCCAGAGAAAATTAGACTCAGCACTGACACGTCATTAGCATTAGCACTGGTGACTCAATGCACATACATGAACAGATGTGACATTTTATGTGCAAGTACAATAACGTGGTGTTATGTTGTGTAATTGCTCGGGCTACAAGGTTACAAAAAAGTGCTTGACATTGGTGTAATCGTACCTGTCAGGTTTGCTGTTTCCAGTAAAACAAGAGGCCGGGAAGGAATAATTAAGGAAAAGAAAAGGAAGGAAACAGACAGAGGAAAATCAATATGCTGCATTAGTATTCATGCAGCAGAATGAAGGTTGAGCACACTTCAAACTGGAACACAATTCCATGGCAACCAAAAATCTTACTTTGTGTTTGAAGTATTCAAATGAGCTAGTTCCAAAATATTTCTTGTTGTGTAACAAGTACTAAACTTGGTGGAAGGATCAAAGATATTTAGATGCAAATCAAGATAAAGTTGTAAAACCAGAATTTGTTTCCGTCTTGAACATTGCTGTTTATTCAGCATCTAAACAAAATTTATTGAGTACGTACAAATTAAATAAAAAGGATTTATGGATATTCAGAGCAGACAAGTATTGCCTTCATAATGTTTATTAAATATGTGAATTTTATCTTGGGAATCACAATTTATTATTTTATAATGTTTCTCCCGTTTCTGCAGCATGTTATTATTTTCTAAGAATGACTGAAATAATTGTGAAACTTGGACAAACGTAGAGATGATTTAATGTTCCTGCAAGAAGGGACAACAACCACTGAGGAAAAGCAGAATATACGCAGGTTGCTCCAAGAATACTACGCGGAGCTCCTCTTTAATACATGATGTCACAGTCCATTAGCTTCACTAATGGACTGTGATCTATCTCAGGGATTCTCAAAGGTTGGCACGAGTACCACGAGTGGTACACGGGTGGTATGCAGAAGAATCACAGAATCAAATGTTCAAACTACAATTTTTTTTGTCATTCGACTGTACTGCAAAGTCATTCAAATGTCTTGATAACGTCGTTTGAATGACTTTGCAGTCGATAAAGTCTTGGTAAAGTTGTTCGAACGTATTGCTAAAACGTCGGCTAAATGCTAAAAACTGTTGGCCTACATATTACCAATATGTTCCAATGACTTTATCAATACGTTCAAACAACTTTGCAACATGTTCGAATGACATAGCCCAGGTTTACTCCATTAGTAGTTCCACTTTTCCGTACATTATAGAATTGCTTCAACTTTTTTGCTTAGTACGTTCAGTTAAATACAACTGAACTCATTTGTATTTGACATTTAGGAACAATACATTATAAGGAAAAATCTTCATTTAATTTTTATGTGCAATGTATTTTAATTAAACCTACTATGCTACTGTATTGGTTGGTCACGATCCTTGTGATTGGAGATCTAAGTATTATTTTTTGTTAACTTAATGTGTTTCAGCACCACTTCTCAATATTTCCGTCACACTCTTATTGCCATTAATATGTTCATTGCAAACATAAAAACATAATCCCTGATGCACCTTTACAAGTCCTACCTTCAACTGTAACAATCGTGACAACATTTTCAATGTGCTCTTGTGTTCAACTCACTTCTTGTAGAGTAAAATCGCGATGACGATGCAGATGATGAAAACCACTGCTAGCACCGGTCCCACCACCCAGATGAGACCGTCGCCTGCATCCAGGGGTTGGGGGTCTGAATCCGGGGCGATCACCGGATCGGTGTAAGGGCTGGCCACGTACATTTTCTGTTGACAAGCAAACAGGTGCGATATCGGTAAATAAAACTCAAGTAGTCACCATCTAAATACCCTGGAAACTTCAATATTGTTACATATTACATGTCGTAGGGCTTGGGTCGATTTTATAGGTTTTTACTAATCGATACTATTAGTCAGTCCCCTCCTTATAATTACAAATTATTGACCAATGAGTTTTGAAATAGCTTGCTCTCTTTAATGATGCAATATTAACGGCTTAAACTCATTTTTTGTTTCGCATATAAACATACGTATCATACAGTGCACTGTTTATCGTATACCTCTTAGTTTGAAACAAAGTATGACAGCAGACTAGTTGGAGTAAAAACTAACACATTCCCCAATTGTTTTTGAGAGCAAATTTTAGTGGTTTAACTGACGAGAGGAGAGGGGAGGTGTGTTTATATGACAGAAGCACATTTTTTGCAGCCTTTTAGACAATGCACATTATTTAATTAGAGATGGGTTTAAGTTTATTGTGATATACGTAACACAATCAAGCATTTTTATGAGCTCAGATGGCCTTTTTGGAGAGCAGCCTGAGGCTGAAATACAGCCTACAAAATACAAGTCTCGGAGCTGAATATTTATGTCTTTTCCAATTCTATTGCTCACGTCTAGCGGTCGCGCACAAAGAGTCAACATCTCTCCTGCCACCAATCAATCTTTATTAGTGCTGTTGATGGAAATACATGAAGGTTATTGCCTTTTGCTGGCTACACCTTGACTGACGTGAATTTTATTGTTGCAGCTGCGAGGCCATATTGATCTCGACGCATAGTGACAGCCTGCCTGGATGGCGGCGGAAGGGAGGGAGGGGGGGGAGGGCGGGGTTTCACGAGAAAAGAGATGTGACATGGCGGCTCGCTTACCCCGGTTGTAGAGTTGAGTTCAGCCAGGATGAAGAAGACGTATTCCTGCCCGGGCTCTAATGCGCGGTTCTCAAAGCCGCCGTAGTCCAGCTGGTCCCCCAGAGTGAAGAAGGCTGGTAGGGTGGCAGGTGTGAAACGGGCCGTGATGTAAGCGCGGCGCAGGTCCACCTGCTTCTGCTGGCGAGAGTCCCTCTGTTTTTGACTGATGTCTTTTAACAGCTGAGACATGGGCCGGCAGAGAGGAGGAGAGAAATGATGCATCCCAACGTGACTAATACTTCATTTGTATCAACTCAGATTGAGTTCAAAGGGTGCTCGTTCAGAGTGTGGGTGTTTATAGATCTTTCTTGCCTTCCTAGATCAGTGGTGTTTTTTTTAAATTCTCACCTCCTCGAGATCCATTTCATCCGGGCTCTTCAGGTGTCTGATGACACCTCGGGCTCGCCTCAATGGAACCACAACAACATAAATATTCCTAGGAGGGGAAAAGTAAAGCATAACCTAACAAAATATGTAGATCACTGAAACAACTTTCAACAATTTATTGCAAAGACTCTATATGTAAGCATTAAAGAACCAAAAGTTGCAGATATTTTTGGCTGTGGTTATAATGGTACCTGATGATGCAATTTGGTACGAATTGCCCCTCCCCCACTATTAATCTATACCATTATAGCATGCCATTATCTTAGCATCCTTCTTGAATGCCGCAATTTATAGAAAAAGCTGGCAACCATTAACTTAATTTTCCCATTATTATGGGCCACAGCAACTACTCATTTTAAAGCTGAGCCTCCTAAATATGCGTGACCAATTTGACGGTTTACTGTAGTTTAAAAAGTCCATGTTTCAAAAACTGTTCAAATTGTCCCGAACCGAAAACAAGCATTTCTTTACTTTTTGAAGGGACACCAAAAGCGGATGTCCTGCTGCAATATAATTGGCTACTTGCAGAGATCACTAAACAAGCCACCTCTCGTAAGTTAATTATGAGAGCAGATAGAGGAGGGGTAAGCAGAATGATGATAGAACTGCACAAAATTAACTACAAAATAATTCCAGCATATTTACACGGATGTCTTTTTGCTATGTTGATTAATGTGAATTTAAAAACCCCCCACAAAAACAAAAATTGGTGCCAGTGGTACTAGTTAGCCATAAGGACAACATGAGTAGTTTACGGGTTTGTTCTAAAAAAAAGTAGATCACCTGTGTTAGGACACGGAGACTAAGAAGAATTAAAACAGAAGAAGAATGTTAATATTGCTTTCTTGCTACTTCCTTGAAATTTTCTTCTTTTCAACTTAAAATGTTACACATTTCTTAATGTGCTAAATGTTTTATATTTTATTTACCCATTTCAAAAAATGACATTTTAGAGCTATGATTGTAATACTGTGATATTTTTGCTCACAGTTATCATACCATTAGAATGAAATATCAGCCCATGTCTACTGCCGACATAATTTTACATCATGGAGGCTATCATCAATTTCATAGTGTATGCTTTCACTGTGCTATCTACAGTAATGGTATTTGATTGAGAGGTATCAGCTGTGCGGGGCGTGGTTTCAGCAAATTCATCTTATTCCATCACAGTGTTCAGGGCCGAGACAACGACTTGACTAGTGTTCACCATTTCCAACTGTCATTTTATATACTTGGCAACTTTTTTAATCATTCAAATTCGTCAGGGTTGTTAACAACACTCTCTGTGGTGTGTCAGATTTACAAGACATTTATTTTTGCTTTCCAGGGCCTTTAAAGAGCATACTGTAGTTTTCTTGGTATGTAGCCAAGTTTCATTGGTTGATGCCAAACCAATTAAATTTTCTTCTAAAACCACAAACTAAATGCACACTGATGCAGTGAAGCTTTGTACAGTAGTCTACAAAAGTTGAACATCAACCCTCTTTCTTTCTTACTTGACAGGTGTTCGAGACTCCAGTGACGGCAGAATTATCGTGACTGTAGTCTCCGTGTCCCGGGTGTGGTCAATCTCCGGACGACGGATGATGATTGGCGGGGATGTTTTGGCGGTGATACGGTGGCGAAGGCCGCCCATGTTGCCTTCGGGAGCGGTGATCTTGAAGTCGTAGCTGGTGTCCGGTTGAAGGTTTGGGATGACCGCCTTCTTCAGGCGAGCATCCACCTCCAACTTTTGCCGATTATACTCCACCTTGGAAAAAGTTAGCGAGGTCAGCACGAATTGTGATGATAATGAACAATAGGCGCGTCAAAATTAGTGCATTAATTACGAGTTAAATTAAAGTTCCTTTAAAACCACTAATATTTTTCATGTTTGATTAATGACTGCCCCTTAGTTGTAAAGTACAGTACGGAGGTAATTCTAGTTGCAAGGCAGCAGACACGTCCACGTCTTAATCTAGCAGTAATAAATTAAATAATAATGCAAATATTTGTGGAGTCAAGTTGTATTTTACAATTTAAAAAATGTGCAGAATTTTACAAGGTACTTCCTGTTAGATTTGATAGCACTTAATATGAAAAACAATGCACTGAACTGTCACCAACATCTTACAAATGCAATTATGCCATTTAGTGGCATAAAAAGGACCAAAACAAGTCAATATCACACTCATTTTTTTACAGTACATTATTTTTTTTTAATTTTAACTCAATTTTATGAACTATTATGAAGTTACTATATCAAATACTCAAAGATGAAGCCATATTTCTATTATTTTAACATTTTTTTCAGAGTATGAAAACCTAGGAAAAATATTTTATCACATATTTTATTGTACATTTAGAAGAGATATACAATTTGTGATTAATCGTGAGTTAACTATTACAGTCATGTGATTAATTAGGATTAAAAGATTGAATCGCCTAACACCCTGATGATCAATAACGCTAATGATAATAGATCTATTTGAAAGACATGTTACATTAAAGGCAAATGTATTAGTCTATAACTGATTCTAAAAAATACTATATTTCACCCTAACCTGAGCGTTTTTTGGTGCATTTCTGTGTGTGTTGCTGCATTAGTCACCATCACTGCAGGGGTTTTCTTATGCATGATGAGCTAGCACAGTAGATGCTGGATGAACTAAATATAGGTTACATTAACTTTTACAATTTCAGACAAATTTCTTGGGAGAGCAATTTTAAAACATCTGGATGATTACAGGTAGGGATGGGCGAGGGTATCGTACCGGGCCGATAACCGGCTTTATTTCAAGGTATCAGTACGGCTGCTCACTTGTGGTCATTTCACAATGCAATGTTAAGGAAAAATGCAATATTTATTTGTATATACATATATATATATATATATATATATATATATATATATATATATATATATATATATATATATATATATATATACATATATATATATATACATATATATATATATATATATATATATATATATATATATATATATATATACATATATATATATATATATATATATATATATATATATATATATATATATATATATACACACACACATATATATATGACTTTAAAATTATCTGCCATTGTTTCAAGAGTACGAGTAGAATCAGTATTTAGTACTGGGATCGGTGACTCAAGTTGAGTACTTGTACTAGTATCTGTCTGGAAAACAGTGGTATCAAACATCCCAAAGTACAGGAATGATACTTAAATTTGTATTTTCTGAACATTTACTTGGAAATGCAACAACACTCCTGTTGACAATTTTCAGAGTTCATTACAAGACATTTGTACTTTTTGTGATATGGCTGGGAGAAATTAGATGGTTCTACTGCTCCACAGTGAGGCATGCTGTGTCCATATTAAGATACTAAATTTGGTGTCTCACCCAAAGGGCAACATTGTAAAAAGTTGTGCCTGTTAGCTGCCTTGTGACTAATTCTATCATTAAAAATATGTTGGTGCTTAAGATGACGGACATACACTGAAGCGATACGGGTTGCTGCTCTCAGGGAACTCCCACGTCAGAAGAACACTCGTCCTCGTGGCCAGATTGACTGAAAAATTCCTTGGCACGTCTGAAAGAGAAGAAAACGGCACTCAGTGGAGCGTTTTTATTTAAAGTAACAACTCTGTCTCCCCGCTGTGAACCTGTAAAGAAAAAAAAGGTGTCAGTCAGGTGAGACGAGGTGGTTAGGAGGATGGACAGGTGATGAGGAGAGTGGATGGTGGTAGGAAGAGAGAAGACGGCGCAGCAGTCGGAATGTGACATGCCACATTCGCTGAGTGTAAGGTTGTGTTCGTTCCACTTCCACGTCGGCATGTCAACGACAGCTTCCGACAAAGTGACGGTGCAGTGTAGGATTAAATGTAAATATAATCACTTCACTTCAGAATCTCATATCCAGCTATGTTTTGCATTTGCATTATTAGGGTTGGAACACCTATGTAACTAGGGGCGTGGAAAACAAATAAAAAGAGATGGTGAGGAGGGAATTTTTTTTCAGAGTGCAGTAGTGAATTGTATCAGTCAGTTCCTCTCCTCTCTCCTCGCAAGCTTAGAACTGAGTGTCTTCTCTCCTTTTTGTCGCGTTTAACAAATGTCAAACAGGTAAACCTGACATGAAGTTTGTCAGATTGAACCAATCGCCAGTTTTCACTTCACGTCAACTGTCCACTTACCTTCTGGATTAGATACTGTACTGTATATTGACGCCTTGTATTGACTTTTACCTGAGGGAATGTGATAAGCAGTGCTCTTGAAGCAAACAGCCATTAACATTCAGCCTCGTTCCATTGGTGAAGGGTAGGTGATGGAGGTAAGTGAGTGAGTGGAAGAGATTGAGGGGTTTGTCGCCTTTCTCCGACTTGTTTTCAGCATCTCGGCGAGGAGGGAGGGGTCGGGAGTGGGAGGGTGAGGGGGGGGGGGGGCAATCTGTAAACAACCGGCCTTCATTGAGTTTCGTGTTTTGGCGTGAATTCCACAGCAGGCGAGGTGTGAAGTCGAACCAGGGGTCTGAAGGCCAACTCTACCTGTTTCCAAGGCCAGGGTCCGGCACACCAGAGGGGGGCTGAAGGGGCCGGGCCCTGCCTTGTTGCGGGCTCGCAGCTGCACCTCGTAAGCCGTGCTGTGATTGAGGCCCAGGATCGTGTAGCTAGACTGGCGTGCCGGCAGCGCGACTACATGTGGCGGAGAGCCGAGAGACGGGAATGAAAAGGGGCCCGGGATGCTCGAGGGTTTGGAGCCTGCGGTCTCTTTGTAAGCAATGTTGTACTCTGTGATGACGCCATTGCTCTCCTCTTGGTCAGGAGGAAGCCAGGAGAACTGCAGGGAGCAGCAAGTGGCATTCACAAAGTCAGATATTTTGGGGTATCCTGAGGGTGGGATGACGGGAAGGGTTATTTCCCTCCGCGCTACATCCCCGTAACCCGCTCGGCTCTTTGCAGAGAGCGCAAAGACGTAGGTGGAGCCTGGGGAGAGATTTACGACGGTGAAGTTTCCCTCTTTGGTGAAATCTATTGTGTTCTCCAGAGAGGCATTCTTCGGGCCAAACTGGAGGCGGTAGCCTTGAATTTCCAGCGGGAGCCTCGGGCCATCAGAGCTTGATGCGGCGCATTCCAGCGGGGGAGCCCATCGTAGCGTCACTGATGGACCTAATCCCGAATGTGCCCACAGGCAGGGAGGGGCAGGTACTGAAAAGGACAGCGTGGGAAGCAGGAAGTTAGTTTTGATCATCAATTTAACTACTTAAAAAGTGTTGAAATTAATGTGGCTGCTGCGGCTGAATTAAAAATTCCCTTTGGAGTATGAATGTTGCTAAATTCAGAAGCGTACACTCAGCATGTGCTTACCCATGCCTGAGGTCTTTACCAACTTGGCTTTGCTATGTGCTCCATCACCTTTGGTGGTATACGCTGCAACTGACACAGCGTACAAAGTCTCTGCTTTCAGGCCTCCCAAAATCATCTCCTGTGGAGGGAAACACAAAATCGTATCAAGAACATTTGACTACAATACAAAATAACATTGTATGACATATTGTTGTTAAAGGGACAGCAACATGAAAAATCAACTTTTTGGAGCTTTTAGCCGTGTTAAAATGCTAATTCTTCACTAAATATCATCAAAGTGGTGTTTTCCTGTATTCGCCCCTCTATGAGAAATTCTAGATCATTCTGCTGTCCAAGCACAAGCCCCTCCCAACCTGAGAAAAAGAGCTGTTTGCATTCTTTGACATCACAAGGTGCAGACTTTGTTAATGCCACACCTCTGCAGACCAAACGCACGCCCACTTTCTCTCCTTAGACCTCCATGGGATAGTAACAAAAGTAGCCTTTATCAGTAAACATCCATCCATCCATTTTCTTGACCGCTTATTCCTCACAAGGGTCGCGGGGGCTGCTGGCGCCTATCTCAGCTGGCTCTGGGCAGTAGGCGGGGGACACCCTGGACTGGTTGCCAACCAATCGCAGGGCACACAGAGACGAACAACCATCCACACTCACACGCACACGCACACCTAGGGACAATTCGGAGCTCCCAATTAACCTGCCATGCATGTCTTTGGAATGTGGGAGGAGACCGGAGTACCCGGAGAAGACCCACGCGGGCACGGGGAGAACATGCAAACTCCACCCAGGAAGGTCCGAGCCTGGACTCGAACCGGAGACCTCAGAACTGGGAAGCAGACGTGCTAACCACTCGACTACCGTGCCGCCCTATCAGTAAACATTCTGTCCAAATGAATTCAAAGCAATCAATTATCCTTCACATTTGCAATGCCAAAGTGCAATGACAATTGGCTATCTTAAAATCCCAGAAAGGTTCTGGCTGACACTTGTGTAAAACTTTTGTACTGTTGAACCTAACTGAACAAATATTATAGTGGTTCGTGTGCTCGCTATGTGAGCAGCAAATTCCTGGTTCGAAACCAGCCCAGGTTTATTTGATTTTATTCCTCCTTTCCTCTCTCTTCTTCTCTCTCCTCCCCTCTTCCTCCACGATTTCTTGCGGCAAGGAGATGTTTTGTTTCAAATGTTTATTGAAGAATTGATGGCCTCTATTCTAGGAGTGCTCAAACGCAGATCTCCAACAGCAGACTGCAGTCGGCTCGCCGGGGGCATGGCAATCACACGGGGAGAGGCGGGGTTTTACTGAACCGGGCATTTTACTTCCACGTTTCAAAACTAACCAGCAAAACACCTAATATTTCATTAAAAAAATACATCGCCAAAGGTCAGATTTAATAATTATATGCCTATAGTTAACTTTTGGAAGGGTTTAAAATACAGTGGTGTAATCCCTTTAATAAATCATAAATAAATGAATAAAATATTCCATTCGCAGCACAGTGGAGAGTGGTTAGCACTTCTACGACCCTCCTTTGTTCCCGTCCTAAAACTTATTTGAATTATTTGGCTTTTGACTCAGCATGAGACTCGGCATTGGCAGTGTTTTATGGTGTCTGTAGTATTTGTGTTATTAACTTATTGTTTTAATTGGCTTTGTGATTGTATGACTAATTTTACTCCATGTACATCACTTTGTATGTGGCAATGTTTGTTTTAAAGTGCTCTATAAATAGAGTTGAGCCTCTCACTCAAAGTAAGCTGGGATCAGCTCCAGCTGAAAATAACAACTCTAATGCAAAGTCCTAAAGAAAATGGTTGCATAAAATATAATGCACCACTGTAAAAATAAACAAATAAATAATTCATTTGGCAACATGTTGCATTTAACACAAGAAATTCATTCAGTCATTCATATTGTAGGTACTAATGTCTGCGTTACACTGAGTGCTATTCTGTATTCAGTTAACAAAAGTTAGCGAAATAATTGAAATAATGAAATAAAATAACAATTAAAATGCTTGGAAAAAAACCTAAATTTTATGTAAATAAAACTAATTAAATCTGAATAAGTAGAGCGAAAATGTCCTTCGTTTTCTTCCTTGTCAATTAATAGCATACATGAACATTCGGAGTTAATTTTTGAAGTATTTATTTTGATATTGCTGTGATGTAGAGAAGAACGAAGGTCAATGTTTTCTTTTATCTTGCACTGTACAGTATTCCATAAAAAAATAAAAAAAAATAAATGAATACTAAAAACTAATAAAATTTCAACTAAAACGAAGCATTTTCGAAAGAATAAAAACTACCCTTATCTAAAAACTAAAACTATAAAATATTTTTTCTTGGATCACAGTGCCCACTAACCTGAATTATAGGGGCACAAGTAGAAGAATTATGAGCTCACACTGTAAATTAACTTTCAAAGTATATATCCATCCACTAATTTTTACTATATTACAGACAAATGCTTTGAAGTGTGAAGCAGAAGTATGACAACAATAACAAATTATTCAAAAATAGGAATGATTTTTCAAAAATCAGAAAACTTACTGGTTGCACTGGTGTGAGGAGATGAAAATTTTAGTTGTCTCAAATTTTAGGGGTAAAATTCCTTGTATTTGGGGTCAGTTTGGAGCGCTGTCCTGGTATGTATTAATATTGAGTTTGTGAAGGTAGATGAAGACGAGTGTGCACTCACATACTGAGTGGAATCATCCTCCTCCATCTTAACCGTCAGTCGAGTCACAGCAGACAGGCAGGCCAGACAGAGCAGATGAGAACGGAAGGATATTTAACCATCAAATAATTGACCATCACTTCATCACATTTCGCTTCTTTCACGATGATGTCACCTGAGACTCATCCAGTAGGAGATCTTTTATCCAAGGAAGATTCCGGGATTCAGTGCCGCCAACACGGCTGTAGTGCACCTGGTAACCACGGATCTGACCTTGACGTAACCTTGGCAACACAGACCGCCAAGTGACCCGAAGTGCAGAGGAATTGAAAGGACTGACATCAATGTGACGAGGGGCTGCGCTGGGAACTGCACAAGCAAAACATTCACGGATAATTAATGACTGCACAGTGGCAGCAGAAATTATATACAGTGGAACTTCCAAAGTGGAAAACACCATTAAGGCAACGGCAAAGTAATTTGTTTTTAACCCAGTAAAACCCTTTGACGATGCCTATGATAAAGCTGCTTTAAACATGAATCTCCTTGATTTCTAACTTCTTATGAATATTCCGCATTTCATCCCATGTTGTTTTCGTAACAAACGCCTCTGGGTCTTCTCTGGGAGTAAGTGGAGCAAAACAGTTAGACCTCTGAAGCATAGGTGGGTGACTCAACTCACATACTCGAGTCAGACTTCAGTCGGCAATTTTAAGACTTGCTTGGCTAAAACTTTTGAAAGTTTGGCATGAAGTTAGCTTGGTGTTCATGAGACGTGATTTAGACTTTAACTACCCAACTCGACAATTATTGCCTGTTTACATCTGAAAATCTGCATTTTAAGTTAGTTTTTTATTTATGTGGTTTTTGAAAGAAACATTGTTTTTGTGTAGTGTGCATGAATCTGGCAATCCATCATCAGTAAGCTATGCTAAAACGCGGAATGCAGAGGACAGTTCATTAAGCTAGTACCGTGGCGGGTGCTCCAAAGATGATTACATTTGGATTATCGTTCCAGGATTATGTTTCAGATAAAACTGTTCAAAAGACAATCGCAACTATGCAATGTTTGTAACTCAAAGATAAGAGCCACAACAACTCACTTCATCTGTCACTATACGGTAAAACCCTAAAAGACAGGCGCGCTCTGCTCGCTTCACAGTTTGCTAGCTGGTCAAACAAGCTTCATGATTTCACATTTAATTGAGAAGAAAATAAGGTAATGGACAACATGGAGATGGGATTGGGACCATTGAAACTGTGATTGTGTATATGTGATTAGTAGCTAACTAATGCTAGCAAAGATACTGGTTGTAAAGTGGCTAATGTGTGACTGCATGTTGTGAATGAGCAAGCTTGTGTGTTATAACATCTTTGCAGTTAGTGGGGACTCAACTTGATTTGCTGGTTTTTTGTGACAGATTCTTGGGACTTGTTCAAACTTGATGGTTAAAGCTGCTCTTTGTAGCAATTTGCCCCAAACATATTTACAATAGCCTTTTTATTTGACAATTTATTAGCTTAGCTTAGTTGTTCACAATGGCAAGCCTATGACCAATAGTTTTCAGATTGGATTTGGGTTTGAATTTCCCACCCTTTGTCTGCGGATGTGACGTCATGTTTGCATTGTGTACGTGAAGAAGGGTGTTTGCAGTTAAATTTTTCAGCCACAGGTGGCAGTAGCGATTTGAAATGGAATTTTCTGCATTCAGTAGCTTTAAGACTTGACACTTACTTCTGCTTTGAAGACTTAATAGCCATATTTCTCCTGAAACCTTTCTGCAAAATCTCAATTGTAAAACCTACATGAATTTGACTTTGGAAAGTTCCACTGTCAAATGCATCAATCGTCTTACCATCCTCATCTGTTCTGCAGAGAACAGGCAAGCTGTTGGGTCCAGTTCCCTCAGAAGTGGAAGCTGCCATGGTGATGTTGTACCAGCTCCATTTCTCCAGGCCCTCTACTAGTGTGTCTGCCTGCCGGGCAGGGATCGGGAGCCCGGACACCTCTTGGCCCTGACCTTTGCCTCCTGCCCCCGAAACTCTGCGGTACCTCAGCTCATAACCTGCCAACTCGCCATTCCGGCCCTCCAGTGGAGGCGGCTTCCAACTAACTCTGAGCGAGGTGGAGCTGGCACTCTCGCAGGATACACCCTCGGGTGCGGCTGAGGGCTCTGATTGGACAAGGGGGAGGGCAGTCGGTAAAGCGTTTGAGAGTTGGGAGTGAAAAGCAAGAGGGGGGAACGATATAAGTAAAAACACAGGGGATAGGATAAAAAAAAAGAAAAAAAAAAGGAAACAATAAGAGACGATGGTAAACCGAACTGAAAACGATGACACCGGGATAAGCATGTGAATAAGAGCCAAGCAAGCACTTGGTGTACAAGCATAACACTTAATGAAATAAACCAGAGACAAGAGTATTGACCGTGAGCAGACAACTTAAAGCGGAGACGTCTGGGCTTGACGAGAGTACAGCATGTGTGCAAGTGTGGGAGTCAAAGAGTCCTAGCTGACAGATTCAAGTATCTGCCCACTCAGCTGTAAAGCCACCGCGCTGTTTGCCTCAGGGGACAATCTAGATGTGCACCAAACCTTGGCGATAACAAAGCGCACCATGGGAAATGCATTGTGCTTCAGGAAATAGTCTGCTTATTTAGAGGTGGCCTTTCTGACATCTACTCTCTTCTTTTTTGGGGAGAAGAAAGTAAAAGGACACAGGTTAGATGTACCAAGCACATTTTTGGACTCAGAAAATTGCAGGGATTTTGCATGGACAATACACGTTTCATCATGTCCACACATACACTGGAGATGTAAAAATAAATAAATTGCCGAAGCAATAGTTGTGACTACAACCTGTAGGTCAGGGGTCACCAACCTTTTAGAAATTGAAAGCTACTTCTTGACTGCTTACTAATGTAAAGAGCTACCAGGACGAAGCCCTTGCTCTTCTGTAACATGCACACACTTACGGCCAACAACAAGGCACTCGAAAGTGGCCACGCCAACACAAAGGCCTGGTTTACATGCTGGCTGTCAAGTCGGAATACGGAATAATGGGGTGTTTAAAAATGTATTCCGACTTAACACCCCACCCACGGACCCTGCTCTTCTGCCTCTCTCTGGGTGACATCTAAACACTCGCGGATTACAAGGAGGCAATCTAAAGTGGCCACACAGGCAATAAAATGGCTAGCTTGCTAACCAACTGTACTGTGCTGGATTACCAAATGAAGGAGCTCATATTCTGATATGATGTGGAAAAACTGTTTCATGTTAAATCTCCACAATTGAGGGCTACATCGTTCTCAGCCTTTACGCATTTTATTTTTAAACAATTATCTCCAAACATGTATAATGTACAGTGGACTCCCGCTATTCATGGAGAATAAGGAGCAGGCCAGCCTGCGAATGGCGAAAATCTTCAAATAATTGTTTCGGAGGTGGTGGCCTTTGGGAATTTCGGGAGTTTCTAAACAGCCGGTCCATTTCCGGGCCGGTGGCAATCCAACACCCCCAATCCCACCCCCACGGTTCCTGGGCCGAATATTGTTCCCAGCACGTCGCTGATTGGCCGATATGCAGTAATTGCATTGAAAATCTGTTTATGTATTTTAATGCAAAACGTTCTTGAATAAGCAGGAAGAAAGCACCAATAAGCGTTTTCCATGAAAAACAAGGGTTGACTATAAAAAATAAATAAATAAATAAATAAATAAACAACAATAATAAACATTAAATACATATTTCAAAATATTTTTAAAGAATTGCTAAGAGGTGAATCTGCCTATGTAGGAGAATGGGGGAGTCCTGGTCATATTAACTCTTTGACCGCCAAAACCGTTTAATGACGTATTCTAAAATCCTAATGAATGCTGCCAAAAACATTAATTTACCTTTATTAAGTTTTTTTTTTCCTCTCTCAATGGGCAGCGCAACGTCTTGTGCAGCGCTGCCTTGTCACTAAACAAAAAAATATTTGTCAAAGTCACTGTTGTGCAAAAAAATTTATCTTTTCACAAAAAGCTTGTTTTTCTCAATATTTTTGTATTTTCGCTTATGTCACTCAATTGACCTAATTTCAAATGGTGATTACTAAAGAACAGAATAAGGTAGAAACATACTTTTTTTTCTCATGAAAGAATGGAATCCAATCTTTCAATATGATATTCACCATATTTATGTCGTCGTACCGCGCAATATTCTGTTTGCTTTGAAAGATGAGTGAAAATGCTCCAAATCGGCTGGCACCGTTGTTTTTTTGTTTTGTTTTTTTATCACATTTGCCAGTCAAAGAGTTAATAGGTATCTTATAATAAAACAAAAATGATGATTTAAAAAGGTAGGAAACAGATAAATAATTATATGCAATGCGTTATTTCTATAAATCCCTGCAAGTGATTTAAAATGATCCTTCCTCCAACATTCCAAGAAAACCACAATGTCCCATCACTGGTCAGCTATTCTCACAACAGGCTGGCTAGTTTGTGCTACATACGTGTTCCTTGTGGGCTACACCATGTTGGTGATCGCTGATCTACGTTGTAAAAACAATCGGAAGCCTCAAGAAAGTCAGTTCCGGAAAAAAGGTACAATAATAAATTGAGAAGAAGGTAATCATAGAAGTAGATCAACAGTGGAGTGGAGTTATGCAAGAATAGCACACCTGGGGAAAAAAAGGTAAACATAATAAGTTTTCTTTTTTCTTTGCAAAACCATTTTCCAGCTCATCAATTATCACTGACAGAAAATACGCGGACAAGATGAAAAACTGTGTAGAAATACAGTGTAAAAGTTATGTTTGTGTGGACATGGCTATATGCAATACATCACACCCTAAAAAGGCATATTTTGTGGTCTATCCTTGGTTATCGAGAAATGCCAAACAGGGTGAAAATCCATCTAATAAAAAAAAATCACACTGTCTGGCGCTTCCTTACAACATTGCAGGCCAACCCACAATCCTTTAAAAGCTCCTCGCCACTGCCTGCACGCCAATAACTGGCAGACATTTTCACCCTTTCAAAGATATTAGACACCGATAGAGGAGGAAAAATGTGGAAGGAGGGTGAAAAGGAGGAAGGGACAAACATTAATCTGTGATCCATCTCCATCTGTCATGTTTTGGCTGGGAAAAAAAAAAAAAAAAGAGAGAGAGAGACTGAGCGGAATAGGAAGAAAATCACAGTTAAACGCAGATGGATGCATGGGAGTGGGTTTTGGACACATGACTTGATAAAGGAGATCAATGGTCAGATGGTGTCACACGGTCGCCGGATCGTGCCAGGTCAGCGGACATCGACTGAAATTTGCGTCAACGTGTGTTTTCAAGACATTTGTGTGCAAGGTGAAACATAACACAGCAGCAACGTGTGTTTGTGTTCGTCATATAGCGCCAAGGAAAAGGAGACATACTGGCTTGCGATGTCCTCTGCACCAGTTCATTGGTGAAAGCACCGATGCCTTTGTTTGAGATGGCTGCCAGGGAGAAGGAGTATTCCGTGTTGGCTTTTAGACCCTCCACCGTGTAGGAGTTTCGAGGGCCGAAGGTCAACTTCTCCTACGAGAGAAAGAGAGGCGAGGACCGCGTCACCAGCTGAGAGAGTGATACACAAGGATCAGATCTCATATCAATGTTCCCTATTGCCACAAATGGAAATGCCATTAATAATTTCCACCCTCCTGAAAACCCAATAAAAACATGTGCAATGTGTTTTTAGGAAGGAAATTAGCATGAATGTACTTTATAAAACATATACTGTGCGTCATGATTAATTCACTATGGCTCTTTCTGGTGTGCAACCTGGCCACCTGGGGGTGGTTTACTGGTAGGCTACTATGGTCATTCAGACACAACGAAGAAGAGTTTCACAAATACTGTGACTGAGTAAGCTGGAGGATAAAGAATATATGCATATTGCGTATTTATATATTGTAAATGTAATGTTTGCTGTTTCAAACATCCGTTGCTTTAAGTAGATGCTATTTGTTAGCTGCACTATGGCCTTTCCCATTGTTCGCTAGCATTAAGCTAGCAGACTTTAAGCAAATCTACAATATGTGGTTGTTTTAAAATGCACTTTTAATTATTTTTGTTTTATATTTAGAATGACCATAAATTTCATCTGGGAGCGGCAATAAACAGCTTGAAAACACTTTTTAAAAAGAAGTGAGTCGGGGCACACATCCAACACATGAATACAACATATAAGTACAGTAATGAACTTAAAACATGTTTATTTCTTTATATTTTCTTTTTACATTTTTTATTACTGTTTCGCAAAATATAGTGTGTCATTTATCTTTATTATTTATTATTATTATTATTATTATTATTATTATTATTATTATTATTATTATTATCATGTTTTGTTGGGCCTGTATCAAAGTGAGCATGAGCTGACGCACACAGAGCAAATTAACTCTGAAGTCAAGGTAACACTTTATGCATAGGGCAGCGTATACAGTTGCACAAAGTCACAAAAAATTGTGAGTGAAAAAGTGGTATAATTGTTATTTGTTGTATTTTGCATGTCTGTCACAGACGTGTTATTGAAACAGTTAATATGTCAATATGTCTGCATTCATTGCAAATCTTTTGCAATCTCCAGCAGGTAGATTGTCTTACCAAACTGCCATACTTGACAGGTTTGTAAAGGAGCTCGTAATTGATGATGCCCTCTTTGGTGTATGCAGGCTCCCAGGTCAGCTCAATGCTGGTGTCAGTCACTCTTCCGATTTTAAACTTTCCTGGTTGTCCTGGAACTGGAGAAGGAAATAAGAGGTTTAAACTCACATAGGAAGGATGTCTGAGAACTGTATTAATGAAAAGAATACATTAATATCACATTTTTCTTTTGTGCCACCTAGGGGTGTTAAAAAAAATCGATTCGGCGATATATCGCGATACTACATCGCGCGATTCTCGAATCGATTCAATAAAAAAAAAATCGATTTATTTTTTTATTTTTTATTATTATTATTTTTTTAAGAGCTCAGAATTGTTCATTCGGTAGTCTTACCGATTCAACGTCTTATCATCATTGCCTATTTATTTTTTTATTTTATTTTATTTTATTTTTTTTGTGTGTGTGAATCGATTTTTAAACTTCCATTTTTAATGGAAAAATATTCAACAAAACGTCTGACTTCAGGTTAGGATTCACACCTTGAGCATGGAAGAATGTTATATGAATGGAACATTAAGCCTTAATATTTTATTTTAATGCTGTTCAAACATGAAACAGATTACAACCTCTATAAGACTGAAATTTCAGATAAATAAATAATAAATTTTCATATAAATCTTACACTCTACAAGCTTACTGATTAGTATTTTCTAAATTTGAATGAAAAAAAATCGCAACAATCGACTTATAAATTCGTATCGGGATTAATCGGTATCGAATCGAATCGTGACCTGTGAATCGTGATACGAATCGAATCGTCAGGTACTAGGCAATTCACACCCCTAGACTGCCACCATTTTTAGCTACATGAGTAGGCCCAAATATTAGAAACAGCTCTCAACATGTGCAGTTTTACACCATTGCATGCTAAAAGTATAATATTTTCCGCACTATAAGGCGCACCTAAAAGCCTTCAATTTTTTCAAAAGCTGACCATGTGCCTTATAATCCAGTGCGCCTTATATATGGATCAATAGTGAGCCGCAACAGGTCTCGCTGTCAAGACGCTATCGGTGACCCTGCACAATCGGTGACGCACATGCGCAGAAGATCCCGCCATCTTGGATCGCTAGCTAATACTAATACTTTACCTCAGAGAAAATAATAAAACAGTTATTTATTCATTTTGGGAGTGAATGGAGTTGTCAGAAACCAGGTTTGTAATCTATTAATAAAGTTTGACTGACCTATCTGACTGTTTTGTTGACATTCCCTTTAGCGCAGCACCATCTAATGGATGCATAACGTAACCCCAGCCTCTACTGTAGCGCCTTATATGTGGAAAAAGTTTTAAAATATGTCATTCATTGAAGGTGCGCCTTATAGTGCGGAAAATACGGTAAATGAACTTTTACCAAATTAAGAGTTGAACTGTTGTTGTTGAACTGTTGAACTGTTTGACCAATTTAAATGCTATTTTATCCTTGGTTATTAATCCTTTATCACAGTTTTAAATCCCTTCATAACACTTTTTCCACTAATTCCATATGATTTATGTAGCAGCCACCAAGGTCTTCTTTTATCAGACGTCTACAAATATTTTTTTTTACTAAAATCATATGTTTCTCTTCCTGTAAGAGCTGGAAAGTGACAAAATGTTCAGGTACAAGTGTCCCAAGTCAACACGGGAATTTAAACACGTAATGCCATCATAGATTTGCGAGCATTAATCTCGTCCCGCCTGCCGCCACATAAAACCTACAACTTTTGCAACCGCTGTCGTCATGACTTGAGTAGCTTGAACATACCACATTTTTGCTCCTGTTAATCTTCTCCACAACTCTCCACAAACTTAAGTGTCGGCTTGTGCAAGTTACTCATTTGAAAGGATGCGCATGTTGTGACAGGCCACGCCCAGTTTTGCACAGCAGCTGGGTTCCACTTGTCGTTTGAATAAGCCGCTTGGTGATTTGTATGACATGCAGTGGTGATGCTGCAGGGGCACGGTGGGGTAAGTGGCCCAACAATTAGCACTGTGTTTCGGTCTTTCTAATTCAATCTATGTAATATTTAATACAAAGTATGGCCATTATAATGATAAGGTGCAAAATGTTATCTCCACAGTTGAGTAGTAGTTCTCAGTCTTTTCACATCTTTTACAGCAATTATCTTAAAAAATGTATAATGCATTTAGAAAAAAAATAGTGAATATACTTACATGGACTTTAATAAAGAGACTGGAAGAGTTACAGAAATGCAAACTGTATGGTGGTTCTCAAAATACGGCTTTCAGCTAGCGGTGTTTGTGAGAGAATGGCAAGTTGTGAAAATTGTACTGAAACATTAACCAATTGGAAATGTACATGAACAAGTTTAGAGAAGGTTAAATTTAAAGGGATACTTCACTTATTTAGCCCATTATAGCAATAAAAAGTTAATATTTTGTCTATAATTAATTTGATACTTTCATTGTTTTTCACGTACAATTAGTACCTTTAAAAACACATTTTGCAACTTGCTGTCGACATCACAAGGGCTCTGGTAACCAATCACAGCTCACCACCTGTTTTCTAGGTTTGGTCATGTGACATTCACAAGCTGAGCTGTGATTGGTTACCTGAGCCCTTGTGATGTCATTTTCAGTCGACAGCAAGTTTCAAAATGTGTTTTTAAAGGTACTAATTGTACGTGAAAAATAATGAAAATATCAAATTTATTATAGGCAAAATATTAATGTTTGACTGCCAAAAATGGCTAAATAAGTAAAGTATCCCTTTAAGTTTTTCTGTCACGTTTATACTGCATTTTTTTTTTTAACTTTATCTTGAAATTTCACAGAATTTTTTCCCTATAGTTTTGTGAGAAGTCTAAAAATGCTATTGATTCCATTGTACGTACAAAACTGGGCGGAAACCTTGTACTGTACGTCCAAATATGGTAAATTTCCTGTATTGATATTGATTGTCTTGGTCTGTCCTCACATTTAAAATGTTGAAAATAGCTTAAGAACAAATCTCATCACTCACTTTGTGGGAGCTGTGCAGCATTACGTTGCCTCAAGATTGAACACCTGATTTTTTTCTTAGTTAGTAACGAGTGAAAACTGTTAGCGGTACATTAGAAACATTTGAGATGACCTGTTTTGATGGAAATCTGGTCAGACACAAAGGCAGTGTAATAAATTATTATTATTATTATTATTTTTGCATATTAAATTAGCAACTGAACATGATTTTGATTTCTTTTTTATATCTATTTTTAGGGCCCTAGGGCCCAAGAATCAACTGCTGCAAGGTCCCTGTAATTAATTAATTAATTATGGCAATAATAATAATAATAATAATAATAATAATAATAAAAAATAATAATAATAATTAGTGTTGTTCCGATACCGGTATCGGCAGAGGTGCCGATACTGCATTCAAACAGTGGTATCGGTATCGGTGACTACTCACAAGTAACATGCCGATACCATTAATTCCAAAGCTAATATAGAATTTTGGATGCAACATCTTGTGTCTTGCTGGTGCATGACATTCACTGGCATGTGACATGTTCACTGCATGCCGATCCAAGATATCCTATTGGCCCTTGAATGCTCTGAACCAATGGCAGGACAGCTTTTTCATGTTGAGGAAAAAAAACAACCTTAAGTATCGGTATGGTATCGGTATCGGCCGATACTGCAAAGCTGGGTATCGGTATCGGGAGCCAAAAAACGGTATCGGAACAACACTAATATTAATAATGATAATGATGATGATGTTGTTGATGATGATGATGATGATGATGATGATGATGATGAAGAACACCAACCTCCTGGCATGACTTTAACGTGGACCGGGTCAGAGAAGGGCCCGTCCCCGACTGAGGTGAACGCCAGGACTTGGAGCGTGTACGTCTCGGAGGTCACCAGGCTCTGTATAGTGGTGATCACACTGTCCTGGACATTATGGATCTTCCACTCATTCATCGGCCGGGACGGGTCCATGGTGTAGTAGACGCGATAGCCCTTCACCTGCAACACGGCAAGCATAGAGAGATTGACGGATAGCGTGTTGAGTTTTTAAGGTCATCCTGGACTGAGCTGTGTGATATGTGGTCTCCCACATAATCTCACTGTCTTGCATGCATGGTAATCCATAAACCCTTCATTCAGCATACAAACAACTAGTATTTATCACAGCCAAGGTCGTCATCCATGAATTATGGTTAGGTCAGTCCAGATGGCCACGCCGGGTTGTGGTTCACGCCTTGTTAGGGGTCACTGTCATCAGGTGATGACCTCCCGTGGCTGAAGGTTGGACAAAACACCTCTAATATAAACTAAGTGCGTATTCACTGCCACCGTATTTATTTACTGTCCTCACTCATGACCTCCACCAGCAATAACTTTAATCCTCATATGCACTAAATGCACTTTTGTGAATATTGTAGATGGATAGGCTGGAAAAGGAAATGGGCTTCCAGTGGGAGTGCTATTAATTTAGAGCAGAAAGCACCTTTTCTTTCTTTAGAGATTGGGGTGGTACTTATGTGCTCGCGGGGGTAGAAAGGTGGAGCACAATCTCTGTGTAAAGGACGTGAACTGCACACTCCAAAACTGCTCCCAGTGGGGAATTTTACGAAGGCTTTAATGTTTTAATCTCCTTAAAGTCGAGGCGCAAATCTGAAACCTTGTTCGTCTGTCCTCAGTAAAAGCAAATGCAATTTCAGATGGGGATAAATCATTTTTTCCTGTACTATTAGCTGGCACCAATGTGTACTACTGTTAATGTCAAATGAAAGTAATTACAATTTTAAAGCAATCACTTTAGTGCTGTCCAGTGAGCAACTGGATGTGCAGAATTCAACCATTTAACATGTAAAAGAATCAAAAATATCTGGAGCCTAAATTAAATATGAGTAAAAAGACCACTCGGCATTGCAGGCACAAAACTATAAAAATATACTACCCTTTCTCTTTTTTAAAAAATTTAAATCAATTTGCAAGTGGACATTTGATTAGAACAATATAATGAAATCCAACAGAAGAGTTATATAAAAAAAATTGAGCCTTTACAAAGATGATAATGCAGTTGTAGATGTACTACCGTATTTTTCGGATTATACGTCGCTCCAGATTATAAATCGCACCAGCCAAAAATTGCATCATTAAGAAAGAAAAAACATATAAGTCGCACTGGAGTATAAATCACATTTTTGGGGGAAATTTATTTCGTAAAATCCAACACCAAAAACATACATGTCATCTTGAAAGACAATTTAAAATAAAAATAAGAGAGAGAACAACAGGCTTAATAAGTGTACGGTAACGTTATATGACTGACATGCCTGGTAATGTCAGTAACGACGTAAGATATTAAGAGTTTGTAGCGAGCAGTGACGGTAGTCGGAGTGTTGAAGCACGGAGCCAAAGGCTGCCGTTTTATTGACATCAGCTTCTGAGGTCTTAACAGCAACTCCCCACTCAGCTAGAAGCTAACAGGCTAACTCCCCTTTTCCACATAACAAAACCTTCCCACCCGGAACTCTCCCTTCGTCCCAACGTTCCATGGGTGAATTATGTTCCCATCACTACAAGTTATTCATATAACTCTAGCATAAAGAACATGCTAACACGCGTACCAAACTATCAGTTTCACTCCAAATCACTAAATCCAATGAAATCTTCATCCTCGGTGTCACTTTTAAACAACTCCCCCAACTCGGGAGGTAGACCATGTGCCGCTCCCTCCGGCAATGTTGAACTTATCAACACAGGCCTAGAGCGCCCTCTTGCGGTTTAGTGTGAAAATAACGTGAAATGATGTAATCATGTGTTAATAATTTCACACACAAGTCGCACCCCCGGCCAAACTATGAAAAAAAAAACTGCGACTTATAATCTGAAAAATACAGTCTATATTTTGATTCGGATTTTTTTTTGGAATTCATTTAAAAACAAGTCCAATATGGATTTGTTTTAATTTACAAGAATTAAGTGCACATTTGCAAAAATTTCCTATCTGACAACTTGCAGAACAATCTTGGTTATTGGGGTATATACACGGTGCCCCAAAAGTGACTGTACACTTATTTTTCTTTCTAGTTTGTTTCATTATTTCGTTTGTCGGCGTAGGCGTTGCACTTTTTGAAAGCATCTCATTCCTTGCCCATGTCTCGCCAATCGACACTGAGGCAGTGTGGCAAAATTGCCACCTGGCAAGAAACATCTTTGTCCCCGACTGCAGCGCCACTTTGACAAGCTTCATGGCCATCGCACTGCTCCAACGGGTAGTACAATTACGCAATCCACGGTAAGTTTCTCACTTTAAGAAGATTATAATGCTCAACAACCTGAAGCCGGTAAAGCTTTGTCGCTCTCAGAATCATCTGCTGAATCAAGTTTTTTTTCTTATGCTGATTTCCAGTGCAACCCTAAAGGTAGACTTTTGCCATGGCTTTGTGCAAACGCCTGCTCTTGGAGTTCAGTGTTTGCTCAGTGGTGGTAGACATTCTACTTCATAGTTTCATCAAGAACAGATCCTGTTTGAAGAAACTTGCCATGGTAACATAAATTGGCAGGTATAAAGGTTGTCAAACTGGCACTAAACTGCAGTAGATGACAGAAAAACTTCTTGCCAAGTGGCAATTTTGCTGCGCTGATCCACTGTCAATTGGTGAGCCATTTGCAACTGAATGATACGCTCACAAAAACTGCAACTCCCAAGCTGTCAAATACTGATGGTCTCATATTTGTTCAAATGATACCTTAAACAAAAGGTAGCGTAGAGTGAGTTGGGGGAGGCGTCATAATAAGTTTTGGAACTTTCATTGCAGTTAATTTTTATTTGGTTTTTATTTTAGTTTTAGGGTTTAGTTTAGGGTTTAGTTTTTTTTTAGACTTAGACTTGACTTTATTGATCCCTTTGGGAAATTTACATGTCCAGCAGCAATGAGAACAGATAATAAAATAAAAAATAATTCAATCAATCAATAAATGAGGTTATTACACAAGAGATTGAATTAATAATAATAATAATAATAATAATAATAATAATAATAATAATAATAATAATAATAATAATAACAGGGTTCAGAATTGGTAGGAATATGTCGAATTTGTGTTCGTAATTATTCGTAGTTCTTCGTAGTTGTCGCCATTGTCGTTCAAAATTTCTTTGCGAATCCATTGTTTCGCCAACATGCGCGTTTGCTCGTAATCCCGTCGTAATTCATCGTAATTTGTCATAAATGTGTCGGCAAAGTTCTTTCCGAGGTCCCATTCATAAATTCACTCTGACTTGTGTTGAAGCGGAACGCTCTCTGTTTGAAGAGTGCGGCTCTGCCTGGAGAAGCACATGCATTGAACTCATATTTCAAAAACAAAAAACAAAAAGCTGGCTTCGAGACATTTGTTGAACATATTTTCTACTTTGTATTTCATGTTTTACAAGTGCTCAATGTGTCTCCGCCCACCACAAAATTTCTGAGTACATGCAGACATTTGATAATCATAGTCTGGAAATATTAGAACGAATCTCGCAATATTTTGGATGATAATTCAAAAGTGTTATACATTATTAATATTATTATTATTATTATTATTATTATTATTATTATATGAATGTGTGGCAGTGTTCCGTTTTAAATATTATCAAAACTATTGTGAGTTTTGTTCTAATATTTTTAGCCTATGATAAACATATGTTTATACATGTACTCATAAATTTTGGGGACAATCAGTTTTCATGGTTTTCATTCATGCCACATTAATGCATGGACGGTAGTTGACTGTATGTCATGCTGCAGTCACTTCTGCAATTATATGTCTTTTTCCCCCCTTTCTTTCTCTTTGAAAGAATAAGAAACCTGAGATGAGATGGAGTGATATCTAAATTATGGCAATGCTTCACGACACCATATTCATGTTTATAGCACACAGGAAATACGTCCAAAATGAACAGGGTCGTGTAGCTTGCATGCAAACGCATCACAGTCAAGCGTGACAAAAATGTCCAATAATTACATCGTCTAACAAAAAGGAAACAGAAATAATTAGGGGTGTTAAAAAAAATCGATTCGGCAATATATCTTGATACTACAGCACACAATTCTCGAATCGCTTCAATAGGCAGCCAAATCGATTTTTTAACATCCATTTTTGATGGAAAAATATTCAACAAAACGTCAAACTTTCACACCTTAAGCATGGAAGAATGTTATATTAATGGAACATTTAGTCTTAATATTTTATTTCAATGCTGTTCAAACATGAAAAATGTTGTTAAACCTGTTTGTTACATACAGTGGCTCACAGTTATAAGATAATAATAAATTTTCATCCAAATCTTACAGTGTACATGTATAAGTTTACTGAATGGTATTTTCTAAATTTGAGTAAAAATATCGCGACTTGTAAATTCGTATCGGGATTAATCGGTATCGAATCGAATCGTGACCTATGAATCGTGATACGGATCGAATCGTCAGATACTAGGCAATTCACACCCCTAGAAATAATGGTCATTTTAACCTGTTGTGTGGGTCAATTTGACTCAAATTTTAGGTTAATTTGCACATTGTCTGAAATGTCGCTTTTCATCGAAAACACGTCGTAGATATGTCGCAAAATGACAGGGGCGACAACCTCATATTTTGCAAATTCAACATTCGCAGTGTTCGGCAATGTTCGCAACTCATTGGGAGAGGGGTTTTAGCTCAAATTCCTGGGCAAAATAACCTAAAATTTATCATAAAAGACACTTAGACATGAACACATGTTTTGTTGCCTGTAAAAAACATTTGACATGAAAAAAATAAATAAAATAAAATCTGACTTCCCACCTGCCCATTTGGCTCCTCCGGTTCCTCCCAACGGACCATCACCGTGTTCTGTGAAATAATGTGGGCTTGCACGTTTCTCGGTGGGCTGGCCGGGGCCTGCTCTCCCGTCCGGGCTTCCACTCGCACGGACGGGGGGCCCTGGCCAATGCTGTTGAAGGCCGACACTCGGATCTCGTACTCGGTGTTGGGGTACAGCCCGCCGATGCTGTAGCGAGTGGTGGTGATGCTGTCTACCGTCTCGTACTTGCTGTCTGGACCTTTGGCTCGGTACTGGATGATGTAGTAGGAGACCGGGTCGGGGTTGCCAGAGTCCCACGTGATGGTCACACTGGTGGCCGTGGTCTCGGTAACGATGGGAGTGCCAGGAGGCTTTGGCAAAGCTGAAGCAAACACAGTTTGATTAGGACGTTGATGAAAGGGAATTTTCAAAATTGGAGACCTTCCATGGCAATTAACTCATTCACTCCCAGCCATTTTCACAGAAGCAATACCGTTCGCTCCCGCCTGTTTTCCTGGATTTTGACTGATTTTACAAGGCCCACAGAATATTGTGTTCAATTGCTATAAAAGCATGGAATCTACCAAAAGAAAGATTAAAGTCCCTTCTTTCATCAGTAAAAAAAAAGTATGTTTCTATCTGTTTCCGTTTTGCAGCAATTAGCATTAGATGAGAGCTAAGTTTCATCAGTTTTCACAAATCTATTTAAAATTGTAAGTAATTAAGCTTTTTTTCTACATGGTCCTGGTTGATCTCCTTTGCTCTGCTGCCACCTGCTGGCCGTTTGTGTAATAACTACCATTTCTGCAACCGTTCTTTGCAGTTGAGAGGCTGCATCAAAGCCTTCTGTATGCTCTAGCAAAAAAAAAACACAAAAAAAACGTATAAATATGTCTTTGGGACACTTAGAACCTAAAAAAAACGTATTTATACGTTATTGGGAGTAAATGAGTTAAACGGTATTTTTGCGAATCAAAGCAGTGAGTCTCTTACTCTTGACTAAGACCTGAGCCGTAGCCTCGATGATACCCAGACTACTCATGGCCACGCACGTGTAGTTGGCCGACTCCCGCACGCCGTTGAGCTCCAGCACGTTGCGACCGATCGGCATCTCGTCCTCGGGGGTCAGGTCCTCGCTGCCCACCATCCATTTGACGTAGGGCATCGGGGAGCCCACCGCCACGCAGGTGATGTTGACGCTCCCTCCCGGCATGATTTCGTGGTTGGAGGGAAGGATGGAGAAACGAGGGGGGACGCGGCGCACTGGTGAAGGAGGAGAGAGGAGAGGGCAAGGGGGGGTTGAGGGAGGGCGAGGAGAAGAAAGGCGGAGAGAGAGAGGAGGTCGGGTGAGGGGGAGAGAATCAGATAGAGAGGCAAAGAGCGAGATGCAGAGAGAGTGAAGAGAAGGTAACAGGAAGGGGGAGAATGAACTTCAGGGTTTTTTTTTTCCTTTTACAGAAATTACAAAGGGATACTTCAAGTTTAGTCCCAATTACGTTATGGTACTGATGAATTCAACAGAAAGACACACATCTTGTTGAGCTCACCCACACAGAGTGAGCTGCCTTGACAAACAATAAGAACGTGACAAACTCTTGAGTAACGCTTCAACAAGGGCATGACAGCTACAATCAGTTTCTCTTTCTGGAAATGTTGTATTTGTTGATTAGAGTGTAAGATTTTTTTTTTTTTATGTAATATAACATTTCCTCTCTGGCATCGCTTGGAGCAAAAGCTACACTTCACTTTGGACTCTTTATATGCTTACTCTATGTCTTTCATATATGTACAAATGTCTTGGGGCATATAACAATTATGCCTACAGGAAAGGGAAATAAGAAGCAACTTTAACAGCTTCGATCTTTTTGAGATTTTCGACAAAATGTCAGTGTGTGTCTGTGGGAATTTGTTGTCAAATTAGGCAGAGGAACATTTGAAGCATTGTTGTAGTTCATCCCAAAGATGTTTGGTGGGAGTTCTTTCACACCAAACTCACCAAGCATGCCTTTAAAGGCCTTGCTTTGTGCAATGGTGTTGAAACACTCAAGAAGGCTCTGTGCCAAAACCGCATCAACAAAACAGAACTATCCAAAATGTCTTGTGAAGATGCCTGTGAATATTTTTATTCACCCAGGCCATTATATTGTCAGGAGCATTGGATTCTTTTTTTGCAACTGAACTTGTCTGGTTGTCCTCGAAGACATTTCACCTCGTCTGAGCAGGTTTCATGCGCTTATGCACCATAGAACAGCTTTAGCCTGAGCGTTGGTCTGGAAACTCAAATATGAATCCTGTGAGTTAGAGGCCTGCCCCCAACCGAGAATGGTTTCACTATTTTGGGATGGAAAACAACCGTCTTAAGGCAGCCAATGACAGTTGCTTGGGTGGAATCACTCTGACTACGTTTACATGCAGTCACTAAACTGTTCAAAACCCAAATATAAATCCATGTAAAGTTAAACACTCTAGTGTTGTAGTTTTCGAGATCGGTCTTGGTCTCAAGACTTCTTAAGGGACTCATTCGGGCTTGTCTCTGAATCAACGTCATTTTTACTTCGACATCTTATTTCGGTCTTGGGCAGGGCAGGGTCAAGACCGGTCAAGACCAGGCCAGCACGATTATGATCAGTACAGGACGCAGAATGAAGGTGCTGCGTTGCCTTCCCTGTCTTATTTTATTTTATTTCTGTTTAGTTTTTGTGATTCTTCTATATACTGTTTGTATACAATCTTGGTCTCGGCTCGGTGTCGATAATGTCTTTATCTCAGTTGGTGTGATCTTGAATACTACACTGGTAAACACACACAAAAACCTGAATATCATTGCTGTCTTGTGAAAAACACTCATGTGCATTTTTTTTTAACGTTTTGGGGATGTGTACATTCAGTTTAATCCAATAAACGTAAATGTAAAAAATTACAAAAAATGGACACAAGCGTTTTTCACAGGAAAGTGATGACATGCCCTTATTTAGAATTTGAAAACCCCAAATAAGATCCCTGGATTACCCTTTTCGAATATATTTGGTCATATACAGTAAATGCGATGGGGGTACCTACTTTGACTGGAACATTGGTTTGACTTGAAAACGAACAGTACATTTCTCCACAGCATTTTCATGTTATTCTCTGTCTACTTTATTAGTGTGGTGAGTGACATGTCTATAATGTCATTTATTGACTGTAGAAAGTTAAAAGCGGAAATGACATTAATTTCCTTAATGATGTTGTCCATGCATCGCAGTTTAGATATGTATATGGAAATAACTTTTAACGTAAACGTGTTATCCCGTAAGTTTTATAAACCAAAATTTTTTACTTAAACCCAAATTTCGACTGCATGTAAACATAGTTTCTGGTTAATATGCCATTCCGTTATGCTTGTGGATATTCTCATTCATCCAGGTCATTTATTTCTCAAGGCACTGAATTGCTCGCAACTGGACTGTTCTGTTTCCATTCAGTTGTAAAAATGCTTGTGGAGGCACCTGAAGGCCAAGTGTGTTTCTTATTTTTAGAGGCGAAATTATTCAATCTCTCTGAAAGGAATGAAAGGAAGTCAGATGGTGAGATGGTTTCTGAATGTTGAAGTAGTAGGCCTCTCTCCCGCACATCTGTCTTTTTTGTCCGAAATATGAACTTTTTTGTCCTCGAACGAGTCAGGTTTCTCTTGATGATATGAAACGTTCTGCTGAGACCTCAAGGGGATGTTAACCTTAACCCTTAATACAGTATTTTTCGCACTATAAGGCGCACTGCATTATAAGGCTCACCTTCAATGAATGACATATTTTAAAACTTTTTCCATTTATAAGGCGCTACAGTAGAGGCTGGGGTTACATTATGTATCCATTAGATGGTGCTGCGCTAAAGGGAATGTCAACAAAACAGTCAGATAGGTCAGTCAAACTTTATTAATAGATTACAAACCTGGTTTCTGACAACTCCATTCACTCCCAAAATAAATAAACAGCTGATTTATTATTTTCTCTGAGGTAAAGTATTAGGATTATCTAGCGATCCAAGATGGCGGGATCTTCTACGCATGTGCGTCACCGATCGTGCAGGGTCACCGACAGCGAGACCTGTTGCGGCTCTAAGGCGCACGGTCAGCTTTTGGAAAAAAAATTGAAGGCTTTTAGGTGCGCCTTATAGTGCGGAAAGTACGGTACATGAATGAACAAATAATGCTCCAATTCTTTGTCTATGCCAGTGCTACTGGATACTGAGAGACTGAACTCATAGGTCACTTTGCATGCCTTGGCGACTCAAGAGGAATAAAACGGTGGACAAACACAACAGAGATAATGTGCAAGTGGGAGGAAGACACAAAGGAAACGGGTAGAACAAGAGAAGACAGCGATGGAAGTGAGAGAGAGAGAGAGGACGGCTCTGCTCCGCTTCCACGCAATGACGCGGCAATGCAAGCAAAGGCACATTGCGACAACAAAATACTCTACAGTACACAAAAGTTCCAAACAGATAACAGTGTGCAGTCAAAATGAACTGGGTATGTGGACAGGAGAGGGTTCTAATAAGGTGCCGTGGCGGTTGCAGAGTGATCATCGGACACGTTAAGTAAAAAACAAGACAGCATGAGAGAGGCAGAACGGAGAGAGAAGAATTGGAACAAGTGCGGGCAAAAAAGTGAGGTAGTATGTGCATGTTTATAAGTTAGTAAACTTATGTACATGTGTCTGTCGCTCCTACACATCAGGGTGCGGACAGAATGCGGAGGGGGAGGAGACAAAAGAGGGAGGGACAGGGGGTAGAGAGATAAAGAGAAGGTTAGAAGAGGGTTTTGGGGGGATGGAGGGGAAAAGGGGGAAAGAGAAGAGGAGCGAGGAAGAAGAAAAAACATGAATCTATTTAAAAACACAGCTATACCAGAGTCAGGCCCATTCAGAGAGCAGGTGCTTTGGAAGTAAGAAAAAAAAAAAAGATAGCAGAAGAAGAGAACATATGCTGAAGGTAGAAAAAGGAAGAAAAGCTCACAACACAGAAAAAAAGACAAAGATCAATGGATTGACATCTTAGAATGGAGGAAGAATGAAAGGGAAGCCATAAATCAAGATAAAATGGTCAATATAAAGAAAATTGCTAATAAAACAAAAGAATGATACAAGCTTTTCTTTGTCTACCTCCCCAAAATAAATCAACTGACATAAGAATAAAGACATACAACAACGGGAAATTCACATTATAACCTCCACTCCATAAAGAGTGACATCGTGACTTGGAATCTTCATGTGCCACATCCCCCTCTACTCAAAGAATCTAGAGACAATTGAATAAAAGTCAACATGTTTTCATTTGGATTTTGAAGAAAAAGAAAAAGAGGTTTGCCTCTAAATTCAAATTTAACAAGTTACAGATAAAGTGGAAAACCATTTTTGGAATACTTGAGGAAAATATAGCCGGAAGATGCCCAGAATTGGTTAGAGAAGTCAAAGACAAGGAGGAGACAGAGACAAAAATCTGTTAGAAAGAGACATGATTAGGCAAGCATCTCATCTCACCACAGCATGCTGGACACACACTGACACACGCGCACACACACAGACCAACATTCAGCATGCTCAGTCTGCAAACACATACGTGCAATGTGGCTACATCTTAAACCTATCAATATGCACTGATTATAATACTTGCAACATGAGCAAAACATAATAGTTATTCAAACATCCCAAATATAGAGTGAGGAGTATAGTGCGACGAGGTGTGTCAGAAAAGTTCTAGGACTGGTGTCTCAAAAGCTATATTTCAAATCAAAACGTAAATTACACGTCAAGAGACGAAAAGCAAACAGACATCTCAATTTTTCATAAATGTAGTACAATTTGTTGCCTGTAATTTTATTATAACTATTATTTTAAAACACACGGCACCATAGCAAAATCTTGTCAAGAGACGGTAGAGACATTTAGATTTAGATTTTATTTAATTTTGAGTTCGTTTTGACCTTTGTTTTTAAATTTGGTTAATTTAATTACTTTTTTACAGCAAGTTTGTTAGTGTTAATTAGGTTTGTTTTTTTAATGCTTCATTTTTGTTTTCATTAGTTTTGGTATTAGATTAACGTATTTTTTTTTTAATATATGGAGAATTTGTTGAGTAGAAGATAAAAAATAAGGTCACTAAGTATTGCAATATAAAATACAGTAATAAAGTACACTACAATTTTCAAGTGACTGATCTTCTTTCTTGTGTACACACATACAGCAATACTGAAATAAATACATTTCAAATGAACCCCGGAAATTCATGATATATGATATTGACAAAAGACATTTTCACTAAATTACAGTTTTATGAACATAAGATGTAGTTTCAGTTAGTTTACATTTTGAAAAGCATTTTCATTTTTATATTATATGATTCACAAAATGCGCTCTCAATTTTAAGTTATGTTAGTTTTGTAAACTATAAAATTCTTAGCAAAGACATGTTTTAGGACGTACATGATGAGTTTATGATGACATAACTACAGTGTGTGTGGGCTCATGATTGGCTTCAATGCAGATGATGTTAGCTTCAGTACAATGTGTACAATGCGGATGGTTTCTGAAATAAAAAGTTGTATTTTTGTTGAGTTTTACGTAGGACTTGTTTGGTTTTGCAGCTTTAGAAAATTCAACATCAAAGTCTGCTGTGATAGGCAGTCTGTTCGTAACACGTCACTCCATTCTTCTTGGTTGATTGTGGCCTACATTAAAGTATAAAACTCATTTTGGGTTTGAAATACAGTATTTTGTGACACCAGTCCTGGAACTTTTCTGACACACATCATCTAACATAAGCTTGCCACTAGGGATAATTCTTCGCATGTTCATCGAACTGCTTCCATAAATGTAAACAGAGGCAGCCCTCACGATCCTCCTCCATTATCCATAGTTTGACAGAGGCGTGAGGTTACATCTTATTAGTCGAGCCAACCTCAGTCCCGTCCTCTGTGTTGAGACTGGAGGCGGTCGGCTAAAAGAGACCTTGGCACAGCCACGGGCATTACGGCTCTATCTCTGCAACTTCGAAACTATACAGCATATAGAGAGGCACTGAGGACGATCGGCGGCCTGACATTTATTCTGCACAATCCCATCTGGCTGAAGGACACAACTTTCATTAGTCATGTAATAAGGAGAAACTTATCCCCTCAATACTTGAGAATGAGAACGAATCGGATTGATTCCAAATGTCAATAGAAGCGTGTCGGAGTGTTTGGTGGTGATAGCGAAAGTCCAGGCTGGAGCTTGACGGATTTTGTTTGGGACACTAAATGCAGACTGACACGAGATCATAATGTCTCCATTAGGTTGCTCGTATGCGATATTGGACTCACAATCACTTAAGCCCTTTCATGTTTGTCATTCATGTTTTAATGCACTTAACTATCTTGTTAGTTTCATGTTTCTCTTCATTTTTTGAAATAGTTGAATTACATGTTTTGAGGAGTTAATATTTTAACGCTTTAACTTATTTAATGGGCATAGAGACTTAAAAAAAACAGAAAAAAAAAACAGTAAACAAACATTAAAATGACCATAGCATTTTAAACTTCCAGGACATTTATGCACATTTCTAGTTATCAGTTATTATTATTATTATTATTATCCATCCATCCATTTTCTTGACCGCTTATTCCTCACAAGGGTCGCGGGGGCTGCTGGCGCCTATCTCAGCTGGCTCTGGGCAGTAGGCGGGGGACACCCTGGACTGGTTGCCAACCAATCGCAGGGCACACAGAGACGAACAACCATCCACACTCACAAGCACACCTCGGGACAATTCGGAGCGCCCAATTAACCTGCCATGCATGTCTTTGGAATGTGGGAGGAGACCGGAGTACCCGGAGAAGACCCACACAGGCACGGGGTGAACATGCAAACTCCACTCAGGAAGGTCCGAGCCTGGACTCGAACCGGAGACCTCAGAACTGGGAAGCGGACGTGCTAACCACTCGACTATTACGATTATTATTATTATTATTATTATTATTATTTGGGGCTGTTGTTGACTAAGGAGGTATGGAACTGAGTGTGAACATTTTTGCCGTCGTTCAAACGTACTGCAGTGTTTCAAGCGTATTGGTAAAGTTTTTCAAACATATTTATAAAGTTTCCAAATGCTAAAAACAGCATTTTTTCCCCCATAATGCCACGTCCCCCCCACATAATTAGATGGGGTAATGTCACAATTGCGTATGCACAAGTAAATACCCCGTGGCATTATAGGAAAAACATTGGGGCATATTCACGAAAGGTTTGCGTCGCCTTTGCATGGCGCTAACCGGTAAAAATGGAGCAATCTGGGAGCGCCTAATTCACTAAACACGCCCAGATGGGGAAATCCGTCACTGAGTGCACTGCCAACCAGATTGCGCCACGGTGCGGCGGTGATATTTGCGCGTACCTAGATTAGGTAATTTGCATACATTTGACACAAAATATGCCCACCCCAATGCAAATGAGACTCATTGATATACGGCGTCTAATTCACTAACACCAGCGTAAATAGTTACGAATCCATTGCCATGTGTGGTAAATCAGGTGCAAATTTGCTCCAAGCTGACAGTTTTATGTGCGTGTTTGCGCCAGTATACGATTAGCGCAATATCCTTCGTGAATTTGTGGGTAACTGGGCGCAGAGTGCGGGTGCAGTTGTGGAGCAATATTTCGCGCTATTACCGAACGCAGCGCATTCTTAGTGAATATGCCCCATAATGTTTTAGTATTTAGCCTACTTTTACAAATACGTTCGAACAACTTTATCAAAAGGTTTGAAAAACTTTCATAATACGTTTGAATGTCATAGCCCAGGCAAAACTATTCACTCCACATTAGCGGGTCCACGCTTCCATAGAAATAGATCATTCTAATAACTACGGTTATTTTAGTTTCACCAGTTAAATATAGTGTAGGAAGAATGAAACCCCACTAACGATGACAAAAATGAAATGTGCAAAGGTAATTTACTACAGTTGTAGCACTTGTTGCTTTTTTTCCCCCAGATGAAAAAAAACAACAAAAAGAGACCTATTTGGGGAGATACCCATAAACTAATGGAGGTGCAGCTTCTATTAGAGCACAGGTTTGTGTTTGAAGATACACAGCGCAGATACAGATGTTAGCAATGGGTTCCATTCCATTTAGTTTTAAGAGGCATCCCCTGTTGTTGCTCAAGTAGTAGTGAGGGACATACTGAATCTTTGCCACTTTAATCTATTGAAGCTCTATTTTTCATTTTCTGGTTGTTTTCTCAAGAAGATACTAAGAAACAATTACATGTTGTTATTTAGTTATTTTTCTTTTGAACCAAGAAAATATAGTCGCTGTTTTTAAAAAATAAAAATACAATTATTAGGGCACTCACTAAATCATTTGTAAGTTTGTAAAATTTAAACCACGGAAAATGATTAGAGGTGCAGTATATTATTTAAAAAAAACAACAACAACATTCCATTATGTCAAAGTTATTATATATAAAACATAGTGAAGTATATTCAGTCCTATTAATAATTATATCCGGGTTATGAAAAGCGAGAATCATACCCCTAGGTGGTAAACACTTGCAGAGATTTATGGTAATCACGTGTAGCATATTGGCATTTATCTCTTTCCTACCTTGTTAAACGATTGTTGATAATTAGCATGAGAAATCATCAACATGATCAGTGTCTTCCCATAGATGCATATCATCATCATCCATTTTTAACAACCTCATTAAAGTTAATTTGAGCAAATTTGTTATTTTAGAAGTGCATGTTAAACTGGTAGCACATTCATTAGTATCCATGAAGTCGCTATTGGTTTCAAAAATTGGTGACACTCGCTGTGTCATGCATCAGAACTCACCGGCCAATCACAAATTCTCATTACAATAAATTTGACTATGATCTTTTCTATCCAGCTAATATAACCTAATAGTCAACTTACTTTATTGAACAAAAAAACAAACAAAAAAAGTCTCTGAGGAAATATCTGCAAGTTTCTAAAAATATATTTTTGCTGTTTATCACGAACTGTTTTCAAGTTTTAGCGACTTCAATCTAATCCGAATGCGGCATAAACTGTGATGAGTCATCACTGCAAACTCTTCTGCATTTTCATAATCTCATTTCACTAATTAACAGTACCAAAGGTGCCAACGCATACGTGAACGTGAGGGTCACAACGTCAACACAGACATGGAAATGGAGATGCCTTCCCGCCTTCTATTCAGACCTAAGCCAACGATCCAACACGAGCAGCTTGAGCCAAATCGAACAAACCGAACGTGCGAGTATGAGCGGGAGTGCAAAGGTTCCCAACTGGATGCAACAAGTGCAAGACATGGAGCAGATGCAATGTCAGGTTGATGCAATGACACAAAAGAGCGGAGGGGGTGGGGGGAGGGGAACGCGACAAGACAAGTTTCATAAGAACGCAGAGGGTGTGCGTCATGCTTGTGACGTGCGAGCGGTGCTTCTTTCTCTTTCTCTCTCTCTCTCTCGCTCCTTTCATGCAAACATCACCTCTTTTAAATATCGTCCAATTCTTGGGTCTGCATGACAACAGGACCATACCATGCAAAAAAAAAAACATCGATTGGGGGAGAGGGTTCTGCACACAAGGCCTCACAAAGCAGTCAATGCATTTGGCTGGGTAGACTGTACTACAATATGGAGAGCGGATTTGGAGAAATTAACCGAATGTGGGTTTTAAGACGGTTTTAAGAGTCTAAATAGAGTGCGGTGGTCTTTCAGGATTTTCTTTCTTTCTTTCTTTCTTTCTTTCTTTCTTTCTTGATTGTTTCTCTCTGTTTCAATAAGAGAAGCTTTCTGAAACAAAGGAGTAACAAAAGAAAAGAGAGAGCACACCAACCTTCTCGAAGCTCTGAGGGATGGAAGGGGGTTGATGCGGAACACAATGACGTGAGGAGAGAGAACGAGGAAACACAGAGAGAATAAAAACGGCCTGCGCAAAGCCACACACACGCACACACACGCAAATTCACGCATACACACACACACACAATCTAGAGGCTACAATCATTAGAAATGGTTCAACGGATGCACATTGGTGCCAGGAATGTTTTTTTTTGGTTTGTTTTTTTGGTACATCAAAAATGTAGTTATATCTTAAAGGTAATAATACATGTAATTGACCTCGTAAAGTAACGGGCAAACCAGAGGTGGGCAAACTTTCATGTTCACTTATTTATATCAGGTTATTTAAAAAAAATAAAAATAAAAATAAAAAATAAATAAAAAAAATAAATAAAATAAAACGTATACTGTATTTCGTTGCCATTGGGTCAAAACCTCCTAAGTCACAATTGAGCAATTTTCGTATCTTTTTCAAAAATCACTACTTTTGGTTAGGCCATACGTGTAGGCATATTTTTTGCAAAATGTTGACCAATCTAAAGTGCTTGAAATGGCTGGTTCTCTTTTATTATACAAATATAATAATAATAATAATAATAATAACAATAATAATAATAATAATAATAATAATAATAATAATAATAATAATAATTCAGGACATTTTCAATTTGGGGAAAAATGCTGTCAAACATGTAAGATTTTTTGTTTTTTAATACAATAACTCATTTTAAAATTGCTTTATTTGTAATTAAATTACCGGGATAACTAATTACACATAATAAAATGAGTAAAAGGTGATAAATGCAAAGTCCACTCTATGTAAAATTTAGTGATGGGCGAGTACCAATACCAGGACTTTTTTTCAAGGTATCGGTGCACGCCGCACAACAGCGGCCGATACCAGTATTGGCCTCCCTCTTGTGGCCGTTTTACAATCAGGAACTAGAAATTAGAAATGAGAAGAATTGAATATTTTCTTTGATTTCATGGAATTTTAAGGAAAATGCTGTATTGGAATATATAGATCTTTCTTTACAAATGTGTCTTTTTTTTATGTATCAAAACTACAAGAGGTATCGGTACTTCTCAAGAGTTGAGTACTTGTCCTGGTATGGGTATAAAAAATGTGCTATACCCTGTTCCCCAAATTTGATTATTTAGAATAGATTAATTAACCAATGATAAAAAAAAAAAAAACAATACAAAAACTGTAATTTTAACAAAGCAATTTTAGTGGGGAAAGCAGCTAAATTAGTATGACAAATATTACATCACGCATGTAAAGCAGTGATTCTCAAAGTGTGGTACGGGTACCACTAATTTCTGCGGCCTCCCTCTTGTACTTTACAACTACAGTTCAGTTGTCAGTTGACTTTTACGTTAAATTTATCAATTCAACTGTGCGCTTTACCTCCTAAGTTAATACATCTGCATTTAATCTTGAAGAGTTTTTATACAAACATATTGGTCCAATTTTCATTTTACTTGTATGTGCAGTAGATTTTCAAACTCATTCACTGTCATTGTCAAGTATACTAAACTTAAACTTGTAGACAACATTACTGATGCACAACCACCAGTAGATGGCATCGATGGCCCATTTTATACAGTTTGTTGGCAATAGGAGAAACAACTGCATTTTGGTACAACCGACCATTTTTTTCCCCCCCTGCCACTGATTACATAAGGATGGAAAAAGGCAGATTCACTTTTTTTCCCCCTGCTGACAAGCGAGAGCCTATTCTTTCATTTGGTAGATTTGATGTACTGTATATACAAAAATCAAACAACATTATGTGGGTCTTGAAAATGTGAAAATGCTCTAAAATAGCTGGCAATGAAGAGTTTAAATTGAATCATTATTGATGTATGCTATTTTTTTTTCTCATTTTTGATGAATCAATTTGTATGTAGACATTCTCCTCTACAGTATTTTAATGCTGGTCATGATGGTACTTAGACAGCTAATTATTTTTCAAGGTTGTTATTTGTTGTGAAAAAGAAAAACATAAAATTAAGCCTTAGTGGGCCGGATTAATGAACGAAGTGGACCTCAGGCTATCTTTTGCCCACCGCTGGTTTAACTCCTCAGGTCAGACAGCCTCAAGTAGGAAATTGATTTTAATAGACAGTGACGTCTCCATGCAGTTAAACCGTGGTGCGGTTTAAGGTGGACTTGTTAAGGTGGAAAATACCAAACAAGATCAACATGTACTGCAGACAATGAGTTGGTTAGTAGTACTTGTTGAAAGAGCACAGTAATGGAAAAGACGTGTTTGGTTATAACGCGACAGCACCCCAGCAGTGGTGATTTCATGGTGTTTTGTCTCTAGCTATGTGTGTGTTTTGGTTGCATGTCGTGTTTTCAGGCCCTACCTCGCACGTAGAGGTTGGCTGGCGAGGAGTAGCGCACACCTTGAGAATTCGTGGCCACGCACTCGTACTTCCCTTGGTCGGTTTCCTCGCTGTTCTCGATCTGGAGAGCTCCTGAGGGGAGGAGGATAAGAGAAGAAAGACGTTTTTTTTTTTTTTTTTTTTTTTGATGGCATCCGGCTATCACATGCTTCATGTCTGTTTGTTGGTCTTTTCCTGCGTCTTGTACATCGTGACCCGGAGGGAGCTTCACTTCTATTGCTTCGACATCAATCAAAGCCTGCTTTGCTAGTTCTTTTGTAGTGAGGCAACGTTTGAACAGAGTACAAAAAATATGAGGCAACTCTGTCCTTCTTCCTTAAAAATAAAAGGTGGCTTGAGATACAAGTGACCTGTCGGGACTTTTGAAAAGCCATCGTTCAGCTGATTTGATTGGAATTTGAGATGGCAGTGAGACAGAAGTGTGGCAGATACAGAACATTTCTTCAAGCTAATTAATGCTAAGTTGATTGTCAAACAACACATAAAACAAATATATAAGTATACATATTAAGATAGATGTGTATTTGACTGAAAAGAACCACGTCGCTAGCTAGTCAAAGCTATGTGCTTTGTTTGTTAGCGTTGAGCTAAACTACAAGCTAAGCTAAGTTCATAGCATACGTCACGTGACTATTTCTCTGAACACGCCCCCCTGTGGCAGGAAAGTAGTGGCGCAGTATTAATGGACCGCAATGGCGTGGAGGGCAAAAACTAGCGTTTATCCATCAACTTTCCGCCCAAGAGCATTGACGGTCACTTTGATGAAAAGGACATGATATACTTGTCCGAGGTGGACAGGTTGGACTGCAGATGAAACGGTAGGAGTGCTTTTTTTCCAACTTGGCGACCTTGCTAGTGGAATTCCCTCCTCTCTTATACAAAGGATTTACAAATGTGTACAATTAGGATTTATTTTCCTCTTTATGTACAGTCAAATACCATCAAAGTTAGCAGATTCCCGCAAGTCTCGCACTGTTATTTACGTATGCTTGCAACTTAGCATCGGCTAATTGAGCCGCGGCTGCCGTAATTTATTCTTCTTTATGGTGTTGGTCAGTTATTAAATTCAACTTGTGTAACATCATAAACTGTAGCAGCACAAACAAACAAAATGGATTATTTCCCCCACATTTTGAGCGTGTTAACAGTTAGCATCTGCTGATTCAGCCACCATGTACAAAGTGCTCCATTGGCTACACAGTTCCTCTTTTGGTAGCCTGGAGAATACTTGATCCTTTTTTTTTTTTTTGCCTCTTCTCTTTGTGGCAGCTGGTCCACAACAGCTGACAATCATTGTGAAAGTGTGGCGTTTGCCGTTTTCTCAAAGTGGCAGACGCATTTTCTATACTGCCAAAATGGCGGCACTAACCCCCATTTTGGGATGTGTGACGTCAATGTCCGGCTCTCTATTGACTCACTTACAGTAGTTTTCAGTAGTGATGGCAAAATGAAGCCCCGTAAAGCAGTGAAGCCCTGCAGTGAAAAGCGTCACACACACGTAGGGGCTTCAAGATGATTCATTTCCTCGACTACGCCATCATGTGGACAGAAAAATGTATAACATGCTTGGTGCACGCAATAAAATGGTGTGGTGTAATTTTGTATATCATGCTCTAAATACAAAAGAATATATATTTGAAGAGTGTTTTAGCATGAATTGTTGTGTTACTTTGTCTATGTTTGTGCTTATGCAACAAGTGAAAATGTGAAATGAGGTAAAATAAAGTGCTTATTCATATTTATTTAAAAACAATATTTTTTCCAAAGTTTTTGGACTCAGGCGGTTTGTTTGTTTTTGCAGAGAATTTCACCTCCTTTGGGAAAAAAACTCTTTCACATGGTACTGATGAAGCAGGGGTGCATCGATATGAGATAGCAAGTTTGTATAGAATTGGACGCGTATATTTCTGTGATTCCAGGACTGAAGGGGACTTTCAACTGTGAACAGAAAAATGTGAATTTTATGTGTTGTCACATTTTATTTTATTTTATTATTGGAATCTGTTAAAATAGTACTGTAATTGCAGTGCATTATTTTCTGAGGTGAGATCTGCTCAAAGTGCTCCAGTCCCAAACAAGGGAAAATCTCTTTCTTGCTGGTTCCATCGCAAAAAGAAGCTCGGCAAATCGAATGCCAAAAGCAAAAAAAAGTAGCGCAATAAGGGACCCGAAAACAGAAAAAGTGAAGGGGAATCCATAGCGTTTCTTTGCCGCTTTTATTTCGAACTACACTCAAACCTAGCGAATCATTTCCTGAATCAGTCACGTGGTACACCCGCTTCGCGGGGCTTCAAACGTCATCACCTACGTCATCGACACACGCATTGAATCGCGGTTCATGAACCACTCATCTCCATTACTCGGCACACGCTTCAGGGATTCGACCCGAGAAGCACATCACTAGTTTTCAGGGCTGGACTAGTACAAATAATTGGCCCTGGCCGCACTTGGCTACCACATAGCTCTACCACTGATGATTATTGGTTCAGTTTGATCTCTATATTGTAAATGGATCAATGGGCTAGTCCTTCTAAATTGTGGGCTGGTCACTCTGGGTAAAATGGAGGCAAATAATACTTGAATCGCATCACATCGGCCCTAAAGGACACCAGCCCACCAGGCATCTGCCCTGTATGCCAGATGGCCAGTCCAGTTCTGGTAGTTGTGAATCTGTATGACTGTATTAAACTGCCCCCGCTGGCCATGTCACACTTACCAGAAGGCACAAACTCTTTAAACCTTCACATTCCATACTAATTGTTTTTATAAAGTATATAAAGTATAAAGTACAATATCATAGAGTTTATTATTGTTAGGTTAGTATTTTTGGGAGGAGGATGGAATGGTAAATGGCATGTTCATTCTTTTCAATGGTGAAAGATGATTTGAGGTACAAGAGTTATGAGTTAAAAGCATGGTTACACAACAAATTAAACTCATATCTCAGGGCTGTATAAACTGTAACCAATGTGACACCAAACAAGTGCACAAAGTTTATGAATCAAAAAGAAGTCCCCGAATGACTTTTTGTCAACTTTAAAGAGACAGTTATATACTTTTGCTTATAGCAGCTAAGTGGCACACGGTCCCCAGTACCCCACAGCAACAACCCAATGATGCTCTTTAACTCATCCGTGTGCCTCTTTTATTTCCTCAATTTTCATCCTCCTACTTTCTGTGTCTCCCTAAACTAAATTATTCCCAACATTTGTCAGGTGTTCTTTTCTTCATCTGGTTTTCAAAGAGTTCTATTCTTACTGCTACTTTATTCCCACTCTTGCTAACGGGCCTTTTGAATTACCAGCAGTGATTTTTTTCCCTCCCTTTCTTGCAGCCTACTGTGTCACATTCATCTCATCCGAAACAGACTTTGACATGAAGCCTGAGGAGGAAGAACATAACCAGGGTTTACACTCTGCTGCATTGCGCTGAGCAAAGACAAAAAAAGCACAACAATTCAAAATACACACCTCATACACACACTAACTGTAGAACAAAAGGAACCCACGCAGTCATAGATATATACCTATGCATCCACACACAAACTATAGAATATTATACAGGCAGGTACATTAAATCCCTCAGGCTAGTTAAATATAGCTATAGTTCATAGCAAAATATATATATAATACTAAAGTATGAGCAATTGAGTATGGCTGTATGGGTAGGTATTCTTCCTAGGGTGTTGTTGTACTTGTTATGCATGAAAATTATAAATAGAGCATAAAACTACATATATGAATATATGGCAAGATATGGTCATGACTAAAACACTAGACAAACCATTAAGAGCAAGGACACTTTCTCAATGCCTTAAATGTCATAATGTCAAACAATGTGTGTGTTTTCACCACCCTGATTTTATTGGGAATGAAGGGAGCCGCTTCAATTGGCTGGGAGTCATCTGTGTTCCATCCCACGACAGCGGAAAATAAATGAAAGACAACACCATCCGTGCGCACAATTAGACTTTGCTTTGAGCCTTTCAATTGTCCTGATTTTTTGGGGGCGTACAGTATATATTATATCATGCGTAGTTAAAAAAAAAATGGAGGTGTAAAATATTATTACATTGTTGTTGTTGTTGTGGATGTTGTTCGTCTCTGTGTGCCCTGCGATTGGCTGGCAACCAGTTCAGGGTGTACCCCGCCTGCTGCCCAAAGCCGGCTGGGATAGGCTCCAGCACCCCCTGCGACCCTTGTGAGGAACAAGCGGTTCAGAAAATGGATGGATGGATTATTGTTGTTGTTATTAAATTTAGGTGAGAATCAAATTGTGAAAATAGCTGGCTAGCTAGCGAGTAGCTACCGTCTTTAAAAATAAAAAAAATAAAAAAATGTAATGCTGCAATAAAAACTTCCATTTATGCGATTTGTCCATGTTAAGAGGAAGTTGCTGAGCAAAGCAATCGTGTTTGAATAAGAATGGATGAAACTTTACTTCATTTTAGTGTTTAAGATCCTCATTTGTAGCCCTTCATTAATTTCAGAGTGGGACAAATGTTTCTGTCTTGGTGGAGGCAACTGCTCCTGTAAAAATTTGTGATCCGGGTCCAATTGCAGCAAATCAAAAGGCCAACAAACTGTCCCGATCTCTGCTTCTTACTAAAGCCGGGTCGCCTTCTGCTGTTGGCCTTCGTCCAAAAGCATTCCAAAGCACTGCTTACAATATTTGCATAGTAAATATCTTTTTTAGGGTTTTAGTGGCAGTCGTGACTTACACAAAACACTGATGTGGAATGTTGTAGTGAGTGTTACTCTATATTACAAGCTGAGATAAAACAGCTGCATAATGTCGGTTTAATGAACACCGTTTTGCTCGTATTTCCCTTTTAAATTAAATGTAGTGCAGTACTGCTGTGTAGAGAAGATAACTGTCACAAAACATTAAATCTAATGGTGGACTCTGTGTCATTTTCAATTGCATTCAACTTGTATATGATTTAATCAAGCAAAAGAACTAATCAGATGAGTTCTAATATCTTGCATGTGGGTATTTTCGGTGTCTCTATGAGTCATTCTTCAAGGGAGATAAAGTTTGATTTGTTTCAGCCACCTTGGTCTCAACTTTTTCAGCTGAGGCTCAGCAAGCTAAATCAATCATCCACCTGAGTCCTTTTTTTTTTCTTTTCAAACATGAGAGGAAAACAGCTCATGGCTCTCTTGTTGCTCTCCATTTTTTCCTTTTGCTCACGATTCAGAGAAAGCTTGTGATGAACAGGATTAAGAAATCATCGAGCCCCAGCTCTCCTTCAGAAATGAAGTATAGTCAGGAATACAACCAGACAGAGCAGAGGTGAGACGGACGTAAAGAACACAACAATTGTCTGGTGCAAAGGTCACGGTGGGCGCATACTGCACATACACAAACGAGCAGCGGTCAATCACGATGCAAGTCAGTTTAAGGATGACCTACAAAAAGAGAAAGTCGAGGAAATAGAAAATGGAAAAGTAAGCTGCTTAAAGAGCCAGACTGAGATATGATCTCTGTCAACCCAGTTGCGGTAAAATGGTGGCCGGTGTTTCATGACTATCTGGCTGAAATGAAACAACTTTTAAGTGATAGTTGTACCGGCTCCAATCGAACACCTGGAGTCAACCGGGGTAGGATGCTAACGTCTATTTGTAGAAGAATAGTAACGTCACACTAGTGCTGTCACTACCAAATGTTTTTAGAATTGGTTAATCTCTCGATTATTCAATCGATTAATCGACTAATCAGATTTTAATGTTGCATTAAAGCGTGTTTAAAAAAAAAATCCCCTGATTACTGTTTATTAACTCATTCACTCCCAGCCATTTTCACATTTCTCAATCCCGTTCGCTCCCGGCTGTTTGACTGGATTTTGACTGATTTTGCAAGGCCCACAGAACATTGTGTTCAATTGCTATAAAAGCATGGAACCTACCAAAAGAAAGATTAAAGTCTTTTCTTTCATCAGGAAAAAAAGTATGTTTCTATCTGTTTCCGTTTTGCAGCAATTAGCATTAGAAGAGAGCTAAGTTTCATCAGTTTTCACAAATCTATTTAAAATTGTAAGTAATTTAGCTTTTTTTTCTAGATGGCCCCGGTTGATCTCCTTTGCTGTGCTGCCACCTGCTGGCCGTTTGTATAATAACTACCATTTCTGCAACCGTTTCAAAGCCTTCTGTATGCTCTAGCCTTAATAAAAAAAAAAAAAAAAAAAAAAACAACAACGTATAAATACGTGTTTGGGACACTTACAACATTAAAAAAAAACATTTACATGTTATTGGGAGAAAATGAGTTAACCAGTGATTGGTGTTTACTGTACTTTTGCATTCGTATAATGATTTAAAAAAGGGGGGGTTGATTTTGTATTATGTTACCGGTTCAGTTATTGTTTTCCAAAGTAAAAACATTTGTTTGCAAATGTCTTATTTTGATTAAACACAGTCTTCTTTCATGAAGGACTACAGAAATCAGTGAACAATTAATGTTGATATGCTGAAATCAAAGGAAGGGATACTTGAGTCATTGAGCCATTTACAGCAGTAAAAAGTTCATATTTTGCCCAGAATTCATTTGATAACTTCACTATTTTTCTTGTACAAGTAATAACTTTAAAAACGAATTTTTCCACTAGCTGTCGACTGAAGATGACATCACCTGTGCTGAGGAAGTAGGTAATGACCAATCTTGGCTCAGTTTTCTGACCAAACCCAGAAAACAGGTGAGCCATATATTTGGATCATTATTGTTGATTAATTGGACACAGAGCAGAAAGTGGAAGACAGAGTGTTTGCGGTGTTTTTTTGTTAGCTAGCGTGTGGGCCACGTCAAATGTCAATTTTCAGAGAAGCCGCAGGCCACTGAAAAATGGATGATGGGGTGCAAATGGCCTCCAGTTTGGGGGAAACCCCCTGCTTTAGTCAGTCTCCTGCAGTGAGTATATGCTGGTATAGATAGTAGACATTTTTCAGTTTCTCACTAAGTCACTGTTGTGGAGCATTTTTTTTTGAACATCACATAGTTGACAACCAAGAAAAAAAAAGTCAAGCCTCCTGATTCCACTGTTGGTCACACCCTCACACTTCTGTTTGTTTCCGAATCATTGAATGGCTTTTCAAGCCCCACTTTACCTCTCTGAGCTGTTCCATCCTTAAACTCCTGCTTGGTTCCCCGGGTCAGCTGACCAGTTGCTCCTGAAGGTGCCAAAGTCTAGAGCTTTTTCTATTGCCGGTCTTATGGGATGGCCTCCCGGTGCACATTAGTCAAGCTCCCTCACTGTCCATTTTCGAAGGGTGCCTTAAAACCCATTTTTATTCCTTTGCTTTCAACACAGCATGAGACTCTGCACTTGTTTTACTGTCCTATTTGTTTTTATTGTTTTTAACTTTGTTATTGTTTCAATCTTTTCAAGTTGTGTTAGGTTTAATTGTCTCATGTTTTATGTTTGATTTTTAGTATGTGCATCACTCTGTTGGGGTTGGATTTCAAGTGCTCTATAAATAAAATTCAACTTATTGAGTTTACTCTCCTTGTTATCATACCAAAGGCTGTTAATAATTTTGTCAAATAGATTTAGTCAAAAATAATCAAATATCCTTATTTGTTTACTTTCTAGTATCCAATAAAAGAACATCCCACAATCTCTTGCCACCTTCCAACTTTGCCCAACCTTTACTCACGCCACAATTCTTAGGTAAGGCAGGTCTATCCATTACCCAGCAGTCAACCTCCGGGGCCATATTGGAGGCCATCTGCTTGGCTGCGGGTGTCAGAGTCCGTTAAGTGCTTTGGTAAACTCTGCGACTCTTAGTCTCTCATGCCATATACTGACAGATAGATTGTCATGCTTCACCTCACTGAGATCTGAACTGGTGAGCCAGGTGGTAGAAAAACAGGAAAGAGAGTGAATGGATCCGCTGATTACTATGAACATTTTTTTGAAAAATTCCTTAGTTCATTTATTCTCACAGTGCATTCGGTTGGTTGCACTGATTCCTGTACGAGGATGTGAATTTTAGATTTTTTCATTTTTATTTTTTTTGTCTAAACAGATTTCATCTTCAATATGCTCTGTCAGTCTAAGTTGCCAAGACCGTCAGAATCACGTCGTTAAACTTTTAGTAAAGGCACTGTTTCTTTAAACCAATCTGATTTCAAATTTGTTCTCATTGAGCCAGAGTGCTGGCTTTTAATATCATAAATTTTCCATCCTCTGATTGGTTGGTGAGAGCAATACCTGTTACAGCCAACTTCAACAAGCAAAACATGTTTTATTTTTGTCAGAATCATCTTTAGTGGCCCAAGTATGTAAGAACACAAAAGGAATTTGTCTGCACAGTCACAACGCGTCCAAGAAACATAAATAAATAACAATGACCAACAAGGAGACAGAACGGGAAGCCTGGTGGTTCACTAGTTAGTAGGGATGTCACGATAAGGGCAATATCGTGATATCGTGATATTAAAACTGCCACAATATCGTCGTCATGTTTACAATATTTAAAAGGAACATATCTGTTAAAAAAAAGTCAGGTTGATTTCCATTTGTGCAGTTCTAGCACCCTCTAGTGGCTAGATTATTAGTGCAATTTAATTTTCATTTGGGATGTTTTGGCCTTCTATGTTTAAAATCTGTGCTAATTGTCAGATGAAGGGGAACCTAATTTGCTTGTGAAGCGATCAATATGTGCTTGCATTACCAAGTAAGTGCCACACTATTGTTATTAGAGATTGTAGATGGTTTATATGCATTGCTGTTATGTACAAAAGCACAATATTGTGCTTTTTTTCTTTTTTTGTATGAGCTCTGTTTTTTACAATATTGTGATCTTTTTTAAATATCGGCAACGCCCCCACAATATTGTGATAATTATCGTACCGTGACCTTCATATCGTGATAATATCGTATTGTGATGTTTGGACATCATTACATCCCTACTAGTTAGTGCACCGAATTTCTTAGATAATGATAAACATGAGAATGGCTAGAGGGAGATGAGGGAAAAATAATAATAATGTGAGCCCCTATAGAGATGGGTAACATATGGTATTTGGGGGGGACACTTTCAAATGGATGAAAATTGATATTTTCTATAACTGCTCCAGTTATACCTGGAATGTTGCACTTTTATACAGTATTGATGCTTTCTATAATACCGCCATTAATGTGCTGGTTTTAAAAGATGGATTAAATAGGGTAAATCCCCACTGAAGGCCCAGATACCAAATACAAGACTCTCCACTGCTGTGTTCCTAAATATGGATTGAGGCTGTGCGATTAAGGGTTTGTCCTTTGGAAAGCAACAAAAATCCTCAAAGGCACTGTTATGTACCCTTGACACTTGGCTTTTACAGCTAGGGAACATTTTCTGCCCTGAAAAGGGCACAATGGAGTTCGATAATTAGCCCGATGGAATACATTAATGTACTTTGTGCCTTGAGGGACAGAAATTGATTGCAAGTCTATTTCTGGAAGTATGGAATCTTTCTAAAATAGGGTGCAGTTATCTCCAAAATCATATTTCATCCTCGCACATATGAGCCACAGGAATATTTCCACGTCTCAACAAAGGAAAAGAGAGAGAAGGAAAACAACATTTATGTCCCCAAACACACCCCTGGCTGTGATCCAGCGAGAGCTGGCAGCCGTCTCCCAAATCAGAGGCAGAGCTTGGAAGGTGCCCTCATTTAAGTGATCTTAAAGGAGCGTCATCCACACAACATCGTGCCGCTATTTTGTGCATCGCTCAGGTGTAATTGATTTCCTCTAAGGCATCTCACTGCAGCGTTTGGTTCATTATACAGCACATTTTGTTGCTCGGCTGTGGCGCGCTTTTGTTGAGTTGAAATCCCATTAAAGCTCACACCGAATCGTACGTTGCAATTTGTCTTGATGCTCTTTCATCAGAGTGATACTTGGCCTAACATGCTGCACTTGTGAAGGAATGTCATGTCTGGGTAACTCCCAACAAAGGCCCAAACAACTATCGGACAAGATGAGATGAAATAGACCACAGCAGATGATTAAGCACACGCGAGACGGCAGAATATTGCGTGAGACCTCCGCGTACCTCAGGAGGTTGCCAAGCAGCAGAGGACGAACTGAATAATGCTGTGCGTCAGTTTTGCTTTTTCTTTGGCTTGTCAACAAGGACTGATAAGAGAAGAAGCAGACTGACATCATTACACTCATGATCAACTTGAGGGTGGAGTGTTTTTAGGTTTTCCCTTGTCCCCTGCACGCCCCCCCCCCCCCCCCCCACCAGCTGTGCTACCTCACATGATGTGACAAGCAGATCTGAAAATGTGAAAAATGACAAATGTGAATTGTGTTCACAAAATTGATATACTGTTAAGGTTTGCAAAAAATAAAACAAAATGTTCATTTGGAGCTACGAAATATGTGTAAATTGAGCACGAAATATAAATTTGTGGCCACAAGTTATTGTTATTGTGCCATACTGGAGCGTTGGTACACAAATCAAGTGCACCTACTTTAGAAACCATAAGGTAGAGCCTGAGGCTAAAGCTACAAGCTAAAATTGCCAGGTGGCTTATTATCATATTATTACTTATATTTTTGGCTGGTGATGAGCTACAAAGACGTTCTGAAAAGAAGTTGTGGAGGGGAATCAGGGACAGACTGGGAACAAAACACGGCCTGGGAAAATATTCAACGGGGGTGCGGAAGAGACAACCAGTTCAGGGTGTACCCTGCCTACTGCTCGCTGAGATAGGCTCCAGCAGCCCCTTGTGAGGAGTCAGCGGAAAGGAAATGGATGGATGGATGGACTTATCATTTCATGCGCATGTTTTAGCTATTTTGTGACTATATATATATATATATATCCCCATCCATCCATCTATCCATTCATTTTCTGAACCGCTTACTCCTTACAAGGGTCGCGGGGGTGCTGGAGCCTATCCCAGCTGGCTATGGGCAGTAGGCGGTACACCCTGAACTGGTCGGCAACCAATCGCAGTATATCGCCGCAATATCGTCGTCGTCATGTTCACAATATTTGAAAGGAACACATCTGTTAAAAAAAAGGCAGGTTGAGTTCCATTTGTGCAGTTCTAGCACCCTCTAGTGGCTAGCTCATTAATGCAATTTAATTTTCATTAGGGATGTTTTGGCTTCGATGACAATTGTCAGATAAAGGGGAACCTAATTAGCTTGTGAAGCGATCAATGTGTGCTTGCATTACCAAGTAAGTGCCTCACTATTGTTATTAGAGATTGTAGATGGTTTATATGCATTGCTGTTATGTACAAAAGCACAATATTGTGCTTTTTTTTTTTTTTAGTATAAGCTCTTTTTTTACAATATTGTGAACATTTTTAAATATCGCCAAAACCCCCACAATACCGTGATAATTATCGTATCGTGACGTTCATATTGTGACAATATCGTATCGTGATGTTTGGATATCGTTACATCCCTAATACATATACTATATATATATATATATATATATATATATATATATATATATATATAGTGGCTTATATTGTTTTTATGATTCTAATCTGAGATGGAATTTTTTTATTTTTACTTGTTACATATTTTAACATTATTAAACCTGCAAACAACAGTATGGTGTCTTGCAAGTGTTAGTAGTACCACTTTCTTCCTTAGTGTAAATTAAGGAAATGTCATTGCACTTCTTAGAAAACGAGAGCCACTTTACGCCTTTGTCATTTGTCTATTAAAGTTAAAACATTTTTTTTTTTAGATAACTGAATGTTAACAGTCATTACCTTATTTTTTTGCTGGTGTGACAGAGAACGTTAACGACCATTAACTTATATTCTGCTTGAATGACAGTTAATGTCAGGAAATGTTACTTAAAAAGTTGACCATTATAAAGATTTTATTATGACGACAGTTGAGCTCTGATTATTTTTATTTCCTGTAATAAAAGTTGTTCACAACAAATAGGGATGGAACAGCTTGTGTTCAACTTTGGAGGCCCTTCATTAAAAATCAGTAGTCATAAAATACAGTAAATGGATTAGCATTTCAACATTAAAACTTCAGTGATCCTTCATCGCTATTCTAATTTCCGACCAGTGCCATCACTCGGTATGCAGCTCCGCTGTAACATCCGTTCAGGTCAATCATTTGAAAGCCAGATAGGTCACTTGTTGAAGAAATGTTTGGAAGTTTCTGAAGCCGCAGTCGTACAAATGGAGATTGCAGATGAAAGGTTGACAAAGGGCAGGAGTGATCAGTGAAGTATGTCGGCCGACAGCGGCGAGATAGCGAGGCCGGCGGCACAGACAAGCCCGGAGAACGTGGGTTTGAGCTACAGCAAAATGATTTTGCCTCACCATCACTTTCATTACCCCCGAGGACAGCTGAGGGAAAATAGCTGAGGAATGCTTGTCTGCTTATTCCAGGAGAGACTGTGTGGTCTCCGCAGAGGAGCACAAACAAAGCTGAGCAAACTGTCTTTAGTGCAAAATGTTCATCCCTCAATCTGCCTGTCAATACACACGTGTTCTCCAAAAGCAAACATTCTTTCATTTGACGTGACTTCAGTGTGAGTAAAAGATAAGACATGCATCATTTCAATACAAAATCCACTTGACTCCATATCCTTTGGTTTTCAGCGGTTTCTGTGATGCATGTTTAATTTAGTGAGTTTGTGAGGCATGAGTTGGTTTGTGGCACATCTGAATTCTGTGCTTAAAATATTACGTGGACTATTAAGTACAGGAAAGTCCCAAATGTTGATTAAAAACAACGACTTTCCCCTTGGCTGCAGAATTAAGCAAATTCATAAAATTGGCTTTGAAAAGGTTGTAAATCCCCACAGCATCAGAGAGGAGCATGTAATCTCTCGATCATAATCACAAATAAAGCATGATAATCGCCACATTTAGAGCAACAGGGATTTTATACGATAGCATTGCTAAGCTTTAAATGCAGTTTTATTTGCTTTTTGGAAAACTGAATAGGTTGGGAAATAAAGTGGAAATTTCTCACCTGATCGGAGCTGTTTGATGCGCCCTTGGCTGGAGCCGGGTTCAACGGGCAGAAAGTCCTTGAACCAGGAGATCTCTGGGTCGGGGATCCCACTGGCCGCACACAGCATGGTGGCCGTCCTTGTGCGCTCTACCACTTTCAGCTGGGGGCCCATATCGATGCTGGGGAAGCCAAATGGCAACAGGTCCTCTGGAGGGGTGCATAAAACACAAAGTTAATGCATTTGTTATTTAGCATGAAACTAAAGCAAAGAAGGAAAATAGTCCAAAAGAACGGGCAAGAATAACGAGCACAGAACAATGAGAAGGAAAAGCTGTTGCTAAGACTTGAGTGGAACAGCAATGAACTGAATGTGTTTTGCTAACAGTAAAGTTGTGACTTTGTCTGACATTAGAGTGTAAGCACATATTCATATCTTTGTCTGTTAGTTGGACTTGAAAAAACATTTTTTTTAACTAGACCTCTGCAAACAGTGTAAAAACTGGTTCAAACTGACTACATCTTGTATTATATATTTTAAGACCGTATTAACTCATTCAAACCCAAAAACGCATAAATACGTTTTTAATACATTGTCCCTCCCTACCAAAAACATATTTATACGGGTTTTTTTTTGTTTTGTTTTTTATGCTAGAGCACACAGAAGGATTTGATGCACCTTCTGA